>NW_020957300.1:0-34544 GCF_003031625.1 Empidonax traillii | reverse complement strand
AATGTGCAAGGTAGTTGTTTGAGGTTTTTTTCTCTCCTTTTTTTGTTTTGTTTTTTTTTTTTTCTTTTAATTACACTGTTACACTTGACTTGCCCAGATGGGCACCAGCCTTATGGAAAGTAGGACTAAATTAGCATGGGGGGGTGGGGGGGGGAAGAGCAGAGAAGCAGCTCCCTTCTGTTTAAATTAAAACTGAGCCTCGTCAGAATGTTGCCAATTAAAAATAAAATGAATGACTTTGCTCTCTCTGTAGGTGACCTGTCTCCATGATTTCTTTGGGGATGATGATGTGTTTATCGCCTGTGGTCCAGAAAAATTCCGCTATGCACAGGATGACTTTTCTCTGGATGAAAGCGGTAACATCAAACGCACGCTGTGGTTTTATTTGATTTCCATTCAGTTGCTTGTATCAGATAATAATGCTGCATGCTTCTGTTCTGGTTTTTAAGACCCAGTACATGGAATTTAACATCCTATTGTGATACTTATCCAGTCAGCAGATATTATAATCAGGCAAATACTGGCTGAGGTAGCCCAAGTCAGAATAAATTAACTCCTACTCCATTTGACATTTACCACAAGTATATTCTTTCAATTTTCTCCAGTTGCAGTCAGAGAGATACATTTTTCCTGAGAACTAAACCTCCCTATGCAGACAAGTAAACATTAAAAAAATGGGAAAAAGCGACAGTTAAAAAAAAAAAAAATCGTATTTCCACTGCTTTCTTCTGCTGATTCAAAAAGCAGGGCAGTAATTTTCTTTTGGAGGCAGACACAACTGTGACAGCACCATTATTTGTCCCTGTTACAAGTGCAAGCCCAGGTCTATAATAATGTGAGGCTCCATGATCAATTAAGCCATGAAATCTTTAATTTCACAGAATATACAGAGCTTGCTTGTAGGACTTACCACCCGCCCTACCTGGCTACCATATCTACCAACAGCACACACTGCCTGCAGGTGCCAGTGAGTGCAGCAAGAGGAAATTAATGTCATTTTGACCATTTAAACTCTAAAAGATGTCCTCCAAGCATCTAGGTTCATTTCCCAAAGTTCTAGGTATCCTGTATAAGGAGTACGAGCCCCATGCTGTCCAATCTGCTACAAACTGGCTTGCTGTTGAAGACCAAGGAGAACTTTTGCTGTATGCCAGGAGGTCAAGCAGCCTCTAACCTTCAAACACTCTGTTTTTGTGATACCTTTGCAAGCCTGATTTTATTCAACGCTGGTACTTCTGACCTGTGTACTCCAGGTGAACCCATTCTGATGGTCTTGGGTGATTAATAGAAAGTTTTCCAAGGTTCAGCTGTGACTTTGTAGGCAGAGAATAAAGCCTGTGTCAGGCTGGGGAAGCAATCCGTAACCTGAGCTTCGTATTTTTTTTTAACACTCAGCAGTTGAGTCAGCTCCAGAGGGAGTTCCACGCTGTAAAACAGTTTGGATGCAATCCTGGCAGAACAACTTGATGGGAAGCCCAGCTCTCTGCCTACACTCCTGGTTACTACTCGCTTTTCCGTCTTGGATTTCTCTCACACAAATAAGCCAAGCCTGCTGTTGGGAAGGCACCGCTGCCCTGCAGCTCTCAGGAAGCAGATGAGGAGCTGTTAGCAGCATTATCCACCCATGATCCTTCCTTGTTACGAGTCAGATGCTGCAAGAACTGCAAATCCCGAGGTTTTGCAGATGAATGTCACTTACTAAAATCTCCTCTGTCACGGGGAACTTTTCCTTGCCTGTTCGGATGACACGCACCAGGGTTGCTGGTTGTTATGTTCGCTCTGGCAGGACATCAGGAAACAAAATGAGGAATAGCATAAGAGGGAATTATGTCATCTTTTTCCTCCTGAACTGCCCACCACAACTTCCACCCTCTAATCCCTGCTGCTGAGCATCTGCCAGATGACACTGCTCTGTCCAGTTTGTACCCACTGGTTTCAGGATCAGCCCATGGACATGTCACACCCTGGTGATGTTTGGAGGTCTGTTTACACCAACTTCAGCACAGTCAGGTCTCCACCTTCAGAGCATTTTTTCCAGATGTGCAAATGCTCAGTGATAGCTTTTGGTGTACTGACACTTGCCAAGGGCGGAGCTGGAGGAATTCCTCAGAGTCAGCCTTTTTGTGCTAGAAAATGCAAAGCTGGGTTTCTTTTCAAGGAATTACTCCCCTGGGAAGAAAATAAATTTGTAAGTTCTTACAAGGACGTAATATGAAACATTTTTACTTTTTATGTATATTTTTTTAGTGAGTAATTCCGATGACTGAACACAGCTGCCTGACATCCTTGGCTTCTGGGATACCCATGTGATATATGATTGACAGATTCGGTGCCTATGGCCAGGCCAGTGAGTTGTGCTCCAAGATCCAAATGGTGCACTGTTTTTTGTTAGTATGCAAGAGCCTTGAAAAATATAACTTCTGCAGTGACTGAAGAGGATTTTTCCTCATGATTTGTCTCAGCTGGTTAACACAGTGGCTGGCTATTTCACAGCGTCTCATCAAACACTGTATTCTTTAGTATCAAGGAGGGATAGTCTACCTTCCATGCATCTCCCCACCCCCCAGCATCAATACTGCTCTTCATGTATAGAAAATTGGGGCTATATTAATGTTGGACCTCTACAAGCCTTTCAGTGACATCGTATGTGAGAAGTCAAGTGCTTTTGAAAAAAAACCCAAAAAACAGCACACACACAATTTTTTTGTATCCCTGATTTACAGTTTCCAAAATCATTTGTCAGGGGAGAAAATAAACTCATTGTAGGTTTAATTATTGCCATTCAGTGTCCCTGGAGCACAAGGCATCCTCTCCTTATATTCTTGTACTGCATGACCCGACAGCAAACTCTCTTGCAAACCATCTGGAAGGAGAAGAGACAGACTCTGGAGTGTCTGAGAATGAGGAAAGCCTGGGGAAAGAATTAAGGCAATTACATTTTCATAGATATACTGATATATAATTAAATAATGCATACATTTAGGTCAGACAGCTTGTTTTCAGTTGACCAATTATTTATCTGATATGTGCTGCCTTAGTTGATTCCCACTGGGGAATCCAGTCAAGAAGGTCCTCAACACAAGCCATGCATGCAGAGCTGAGCTCAACTTTTCTTTTAGAAACTGTCTGTACAAGGAACATGTAATTCACATCTGTAAAAAATGCACATTTTCGCATCTTGGTGAGCACAAGCTGTTGTAGGAGATGAGGTGAGACCTGTGAACATTTGACAAAAAGGAAATTCCCTTTTTATTGTCTTCTTCTTAACTGGGTTAAGTTAATAACTTGAGGGGTGGAAAGTTCTTTTTCTGTTAGCTCTCAGTGTAAATAAACCCTGGTTTTGAAGATCTGGCATGCCTGAAATCCTGGGACACACAGGGGTTTGTTAGGATTTCAGTTCCTTTCTGCAGGACCCTGTAGATCATGTTTACATTTTCTCCTCTTCCTGGCGTATTTATTTTTCAAGAAAACACAGTTGGGGTTCTCATCTGCTCATGTCTTCAAGTACATAAATCTGCTGGGCTTGTTTATACAAACCTTTCTGAAAGGGATGAGTGGCCAGGACAGAGGATGTGTTTTGTAGAACCATTTTATCTTCTTTCCGTTCTGTGTCTGAAAAGCTGCAGCTTGTGGAGACAGAAGAGGCTCATTCAGGCTGGGTGAAAGTCTCCTGGGGCCGATGCCCCATCTGCCACTTGGAGACTTTACACCATGCCATGAGCTGTTTCCTGGCTTCCTGCACCTGCATAAGTTGCAGTCACCATTCCTCCCACTAAATCTTCACGGAGGGGTGACAACAAATTACTTGGATTTTTGGGCCTGATTCCTTGCTCAGTGTTGACCATTTTCACTGTGCTCACGAGTCAGTGAGAACCATGGCAAGGGCGAGGGCAGAAAATGTTTGGTGGGACGTGGGTATGGAGACAGGCCCTGCTAGAGCCAGCCCAACACCTACACTATCTCAGCACCTCCTTTAGAGAAGCTGAGCTGTCCTCTTTTCCCTCCCCTTAAAAAGTCTCCTTTCTGCTCTGGAGAAAATGTGCTGATATCAGGCTTTTCCCCTTGCCCTTGATACTTGCTCTTTGGAGACAAAGCACCCAGCTGCCCCGGGGTGTTTCGTACCTGCTGTCCGCGGGCAGCGAGGGCAACAGGGACATAACCAGGGTTTCTGTGTGTTTCCCCAGAGTGCCGGGTGATGAAGGGGAGCCCTGCAGCTGCCACGGGCAGTAAGTCCTCTCCCACCCCTCAGAAGAGCTCTGCGAAGAGCCCAGCGCCCATGCGCCGCAGCAAGTCCCCAGCCGATTCAGGTAACCATCAAGATGGTGAGTGACTGTTTCTTGGTGTCTGAATATTGACTGTGCTCAAGGGAGAGACACGTACTCTGTGTGTTTGCACAGGAAACCCTGGTATTTTTTTGGAAAACAGGGAGCTGGTGCTGCAGGGGCACTTAGTAAATGTTGGAAAGGAGTTCTCTGGTTGGTTGAGTGCAGTTGTGGCTTGAGGTCGCACCACCCACAGTCTCACAGCCTCCCTCCCTAACAGCACTTTAAAAGAGGTTTCCATTTCACAGGCAGGAAATCAAGGCCTCACAGTGCTCCCAGATGTTCCCCATAGATACAGACTGATTTAGAATAACCTCCTGTGCAAAGCTAATGGTAATTATTGTGCAGGTCAGAAGAGGCTCCTTCTAATCCTTATTTAAAGAAGACCAGTGATCTTGCAACTGGAGAACTGGTGAGGGGTTTATTGATGTGATCCTGAGACGTTCACTCCGTAATAAAAGAGAGGGAAAATGGGACTTTGCTGCCACAGCTTGCACCACTTGAAAAGCCTCCCTTCTCCTTCATCAGCCCCTGAACTGGTGGTGTGGCACACCTGGAGAGCTGCAGAGCCCATCAATTGAAGGTTGGGCTGCACATTGTAGTAATTCCAGTAACTAATAGTTTTCAGAGTCGTGGAAAGTTCCTAGAGTCACAATGAATCTCTGGTGTGTCATCTGCTTGCCTGTTCTGTTCCAAAAGAGAACCAGACATGGCCTTTCACTAAAATGGCCAAATCACAAAAAAAGGACGCCAGGATTCCAGGAGAGCCTCATCTCTTGAATTCAAGTGGCCCACAGCATTAACACAGGTGATATAAAACAGAAATTATTTTTCACCCTCATGCTAACACACAGCATATTTCATGGGAACGCCACACAACTGCTGACTTCAGTAGACATTGGATTATTGGATATAAAATTCTCTTGACAGTAATCAGAAGGATTTTCCCCAGGAAGCAGTTCAATCTTTTAGGCTTGGTTTTTCTTGGTTGGTTCTTTAGCTGCTTAAAGAGACAGTGTGAAATTGGTTGGCACTTGCCAAGACTCTCTAATTTAAAAAAAGTTATTTTTCTGTAAGGGGATTTTGCATTCATAAAGTTTTTCTTCAATATGCCAGTGTTGGTTGTTCCTAAACTCAGGCTTGCTATAATCTAAAAAGCTTTTATAATCCCAAAAGCCTGGTAAAGTTGTGTGGGTACATTGAAGGCATGGTGAAAATTATGTTGTCGATTTAAAAAATCCCAAACTAACATTCAACAATCTGTGAGTCAGCTCATGTATGAGCTGTGAAACAGCATTTAAACCTTCTCCGTAAGCATCAGGTACTAATTACCACCAGAACTAGGCTTTACTGCATGAACACATAATCTAATGTGAAATGTCAACTATTGTGTTCCTGATTTTAACTGATTGAGTGACTTACAGGAACAGAATGGTGAGTCATCTGATGAGGTTTAATGAACACAGTCAGCAGAGCTTTTCAGAGGGAGATTAAAATAACCAGAAATGCTGAACAAGAGCCAGTTCCTGGAGTTAAGGCCAGTAATGAAGGACAAATCAGGTTTCTTTAATCCATCCAGACAAGGGTCTTTCGTACTTTCCTGTAATTTCAATACAGGAAGAAATGGCAGCCTGTCCTGTTTAATAAGAATGAAAAAGACTGAACTCTTTCAGCACTGGAAGATGGAAGGCTTGTTTACTCAGGACAGAGAGAAAAAAGAATATAATTTAGTATTCTTGTCTTGAGCTTGAAATAAATTAAGTGGATTTGCACACCATTTAAGAATCAATATTTACATTTAGGTGGATTTTGATGTTATCACATGAAAAAAGCAAGGAATGCTGAATGAAGCCTGATTACTAAAAGACTATCAGACATTTTTTTCCCCCACAGAATTCTCACCCATTTAATTTGTGAAACTGTTTAAAAGTAGTTTTACTTCAAATATATATATATATACAGCTGTGTGTTTGCTCTCCTACACATTCATACCTTTTATCTTTGCTGTCTTTCACTCTGCTATGGTGACAACAGATATATTGTCACACCAGAACCTTTAGTTTCCTTGGTTCTGTGTTGGTAGTTTCTGTTCTCTGCAGTTCTTCTCAAAGCAGGTTTCTGTACCCTTTTTTCCCCCCCAAGGTCTCTAAGGCCTTTGTGACATGTCTGGGCACTGATATCAATGCAGATTCAGAGGTATACATACATATATATATATATATGTATATACACCTTCTCAGCAATGCCAGTGTGTTTCTGGTTTGACCCAGCTATTCCTCCAACTCTGTGTTGATTGTTCCATCATGGGACTGTTTTTACCTCTTGGTTCAGCTTAACTGGAAGGTCCTGGCTGTTTCGCCAGCAGTTCCCACTGGTCTTCCAATATATCCTTTAATTTCCAACCTCTTTGGTACTGGAGCTGTGACACAGCCTTTCATCTATGTCCTCCTCCCATCTCTCACATCATGTTGCTTCCAGCAAAGTGCACTGAGCAAAGTACAGCAGGATTTTACTTCTCTCCTTTCAGTAATGTATCCAAGTGCCTTTCTCTGTCTCCCAAATGTTACCTAAGAAAACTGAGCTAGTTTCTCATATATCAAGTGTGAATTAAGATTTGGAAGGGATTGGTGTCTCTGTCTGGCCTTAGGTGAGCTTGGGTGGTTGTATTTCAGTACAGTCTGAACATGCAAGAAAGACACAGGTAAACTAGAGAAAACCCAGAAGAAATTTTCTCTAGAAACTGCTTTGGGAGCAAAAGCTGAAGGAAATGGGCTGATCCAGGTTAGAGAAAAGGAAAACTGAGAAGGGACAATATAACACTCTCCAAAGGCATCTGAAGTATTGAAAAGAGGATAAGGATCAATTTTCCTTTGTGCCTGTCAGGGATAGGACAGGACATTGATTTAATCTTTAATATGAGATATACAGGTCAGATATTAGGAATACTTTTCAATTATAAGTAACTTGATTACTGCATCAGGTCTCTCAGGGAGCCTGTGAGTCCCTGTCAGACTTTATGAAGTTAAAACATAAGATCTCTGCCAGGGATGGGCCAAATACATTTGATCCCAATTTAGAGAACAAAATTGGAGTTACAAAGCTTCTGTGGTATTTCTAGCCTGGATTTTTCTTTCTGTGGAGTCAGCTTTGCTAAAAGACATAGCTTAGAGCAATGAAACCCATCCCTTTCCTAAGATGACAGAGGAAAACTGTGCATAAGGAGAGAAGTCTCTGTTTTCCTGCTATGGTCCACGAGATTTAAATGGAATAGGATCAGCATGAAGTTTGGCAAAATTTCTTTAACAGACTGCTCCAATAAGGAGTCAAACAGAAGAAAAGACAGAGCTGAAGCTCTGGGGAGAAACACAGGGCAGAAAATAGTGATGTCATTTGCCGTTATTTCTTTGTTATAAAAATGTATCTTACAATAACTCACACTCCAGACAAGGGTTCAGTTTTATAACATGTGCTGTGATAGGAGAGTTAATGATTTTTAAAACCAATCCTTTGCAGGAGAGAGCCACAGGTACCTGAACTGAAATTTGAAAATGTCTTTGCCCAGTTTTGCCCTGATTTGGCTCAGGGAGAACATGAACAGGGCTCTGAGGCACTGCTGCAGGACCTTAATTTCTCAGCGCTCTAATGGGAAGGTTTGGATAGAGGGACAGAAGCATATTCACAAGGCAGCAGCAATTAGCAAAACAGACACAGAATGTCAGTCTGTCCTGCCTGCAGAGCTGGCTCCCCGGGGTCATTATATATGAATGTGTTAAAAAGGCAGCAGATGTCTTTGGGACTGCACACCAGAGAGAGCAGCTTGTTCTCTCGCTTGTGCTATGGATGTTCTGCCCACTGACAGTCCACAGTGCACATCCAGGGAGAGATCCCCTCACAAAACCTGGTGAGAAGAGGATACCAACACTGCAGAGCTGAGTGCTTGGAAGTTTGGAGGTGCCTGAGCGAGGGATGCCTGTGCAATCTGAATTCTTCCACTCCTGAACAAACAGTACAATGGAACCTTTATTTTTCCCGTGGCTCCTCTGTCCTGGAGTGCAGGAGGGCTTGTGCTCACTAAAGGAGCTGCACTTTCTACATTTGCTTTATGCTGTCCTTGTTCTGGTTGTTCCTTCTCTTTAATTTCTTGGTGATGCTTCAAACCCTGACCTGGGGACGAACCTATGCATGTATTTCATGGTTCTTTCTCTCACTCTTGGGGTGTGTGAGCATGAGCTCCTCGAACTAAGAACTCATCTGCTGAATCCTGGGAACCCCAATCAAAGCAAGGAGCATTAACCTTATTTTACTAATTGATAGAAATAGATATCTCCATGCTTTTTGAGCACTGCCTGTGATCCCTGGGCCCTGCTTTTTCCAGTGCTGTTTGTTGATAGAAATGGGAATTCAAAAGGTCTCGGTGCTCATCATCACTGGAAATTCAGATCCAGAGTCCCAGCCACCCAGGCAAGCCTGAGCAACACTCACAGAACAATTGCACATGGGAATTTTGGCTAAAAGGGGTCCTACAAGAAGGCTGAAGAGGGACTTCTGACAAGACTATGGCGTGATAGGACAAGGGGGAATGGCTTTGAGATGAAGGAGAATAGTTTTAGATATTAGGAAGATACTAGGGTGGTCAGGTCCTGGCACAGGTTCCCCAGAGAAGTGTGGCTGCCCCACCCCTGGAAGTGTCCAAGGCCAGGTTGGACAGGGCTTGGAGCAACCTGGGCTAGTGGAAGGTGTCCCTGCCCATGGCAGAGGCTTGGGACGAGGTTCTGTGACTCTGTGATCCTAAAATATCTGTGGGAGACGGAGACAGAGGATTCAGCTTATCTGGATCTTTCATAGCCTCTCAAACGTGACATGATTATTCTCCCTCGTCCCTCTCATGTGCTGGACAAGCCTGATTTCTCTCAAGTACAAATTGCCTTGTGCACTGGAGGAGATAAGGAGCCTATGAAAACAACGTAGTGCACGTGCTCATGCGATTAAAGGATGTGTTATATGCACAAAGAGCCTTTAAGGTAGATTGGGGTCACGAAGCAAATACAATGACATAAATAAGACATAAGACACAAACAATAACATGGTGGGAAAAAAAAAAAAAACAAACAAAAAATTCAAATAAAACCTGGTTATAAAGAATGGTTCCCAATAGCTGAGTGTAGGTGAGATCCTGAGCTATCCTAAGTCATCAACAGATTTTAGTGGAGCAGCAGCATTATACACCACCTGGGATCTGCTCTTTGCCTCTTGTTGGTTTTTTTGCATTTCAGTTCAAAAGAAATGCAGGCAAGTTTGCTTATGAACACTATTCTTCATTAGCAGACATAGAGAAAATTAAACTGGCCTTCTTAATTGTTGCTCCTGCTGCAAAATTGCGCTGTATTTGTAATGATATTCATCCATCTCATTCGATTTCTGATTTGGATGTCACATCTGGTTTTTCGTTGATGCTCATAAAATATTAATATCCCTGCTGTAGCACTTAAAAGTCTCATTGTATTAGGGAATTTCTATCCTTCCCTGCAGCAATTACATCCATTTGCTGCACACTGACTGTTTGCTGTTCTTCCAGTCTTCCTCTTAGGGGAAGGGAAATTTCGGTTCTTTGTAGAGTTGTTAGGTGGCATTTTTCATCTTAGGAAGATCAGTGACAACTGGAAATAAATAAAGAAAGAGGCTTTTTAGGCGTTGGAGAAGGATTCTAGCTAATACAGTTTATACTACTAACTATTCTATCCCATGTTTTCTTTAACAGAAAACACAAAGTCTCTTGGTGAAATAAAACATAAAAGAGATCCAAGTTCTTTTTTACTGAATTGCCTTCATTATATGGCATATAGTTGGAGAACTCTGCTTGTTTTCCCCGGCAGCCTTGAGGGCAGCTCACTTTGCAGAACTGGAGCACAGTGAAGTGTCACAGCACGGGGCAGGGACCGGGGTGTAACAGTCTCTGGGTTTCCATAACTAGTTTTTTTCCCCCTCCCAATAAAGAATGGTCTGAGTGGAATGGGGAGGTGAAGGGTCACTCTCTTCCCCAATTATCTCTAAACCATTATTTCTACCACCTTTCAAGAAATATCCATTTCCTCAGTGAGGTGCATTTGCAATGGGAAAAAAAGATTGTCTGTGATGAATAGCCTTCTCTTCCCAACAGAGTAGGAAGTGCATAGAAATGAAGACAGAGGACCCACATTACCATGAATCTGTCGAGTCTGAGCTGCTGTCCTGTGCTGGAAGCTCCTCCTTTGTTCTGAGGCTTAGATCACATGTTTCTCTACACTTACTTGAACTCACTTGAATGAGCTCTGCATTTGGGCCAGTGATACTTAAAAACCTGAGCTACCCCCCTGCTCCTTTCTCACAAGAAGGTAACAGAGAAGAGGAATCAGCCTGTTTGGGGCATTAAAGCAAGAGTTGTGCTGGTTTTGCTCTTCAAAATACGACACCCATATATAATCTTGCTGTATGATACTTTATACACTTCTTCAATCTCCTCCAGACACTCAAGTACTTGCTGTACTTGCTTATTTTTAAGTACCCCATTTGCAGATTCAGCTTCTATAATTGAAAGCCTAAGTCCCTTGTGCTGAAATCATCCCCCCTCCTCTGTGCATGCCTGTACAGTTGTTAGAGAAATGACACAGAGGGATACTGGGCACTCTGAGAGCAGGACAGCCAGCCTGGAGTATGACATGCTCGTTTTCTGTGTGAAACGTCAACACACTTCAAAATCCTTTCCTTAAGGGCAGGGATTTGTATATTTATCTGGAGGGCTGGCAACACTACAGCCATTTAGGGAAATGACAATCAAAATATTTGAGGCTTAGTTTTGTGGCTTGTGCTGAATACATAAACATCTGGAGTAGGTTTTGGAAATGTCACTTTCCATAGACTTGATCGGGAGATGTAGTTTAATGCTAATAAGGCCTCCAGCAGCCTGCTGCTGCTTGGATTGCAAAAAGAAAAGGCCAGAAAGGACAACATCCTTGGACACAGCCAGAATGAGTCTGAATTCCCTTTCCTTGAGTAAGGCTCCTTGTGCTGATGGAGCTTTGTGTTTAAACCCCTGGTAAGAAGAGGGTTTGTATCCCTGGAGTTGATACCTGACCTATGAATGACCAAACTCGCTATGTGTGAGCATGTCCTTAGGAAATAGGTATTGTGACACCTGGCAATTATCAAAGGCATTAGCTTACCCCAGTGAACATCAGCAGTAGGAAAAAAATCAATTTATCCTTATTCCATTTTGTTTCCCTTCATTTTTTTCTGCATAATATGCTATTTACTTTGATTCTTTTTTAGTCCAATAAATGCATAATAGCTTGCCCTGACATAGACTTATGCCCTTCACTTTTGACTAAAAAGTGAAGGCCTCTGAAAGCCTCGATGAGCAGTCATTCCAAAAGCCATTTTGTTTAAATGAATAATACTTTTTTTAAATTGAGAATAACTATGTGTACTATGTTGCTTTTTTTTCCAAAGCAACATGAACAAACAAATCAACCCAAAAGCCCAGATTTTGGTCTTTGTAAAATTTTGCAAAAGATTGCTTCTTGATGTACTACTCCTGTGCCTTCCATGATGGACCATGTCCACTTCTCTGGTGCAGGCAGCAGAGGAAGACCAGAGACCTGTCATGTCACCCTGTGCTTCCACCAAGGCTTCAGAAGGGCTCTTTGGTCACTTAATCCCCTCCACAGCTACTACATCCAAGGCGTTCCAGGCTGCTGTTTGTCCAATTTGTAACCATCTAACATTTCTTATCTAGGATTCAGGATGTCTTCAGCCTCTGGTTTCCCCACACCGTTAAACTGTTTGAGAACATAGAAATTGTCTTTCTGTTTTTGTGATGTTGTGTATCTTGGATCAATTTGGTGAATGTTTGCTGTGTAAAATACTGCTCCTTCTATTTATTTTCTATTCCACTGTATTTTGCAGTCAATTACCCTGAGTGGCTGAAAGCCTTGAGTTAGGTTAACAGCCATGGTATTTGTTTGGCTTTTTTATCCTGCCTAACATGAATAAACTATAGTGTTTCTGTGTTAAATGTTTGGAGACCTTCCATCTCCCCAAAGGAGGAAGATCTTCCCCTTGCTTGTCTTGATTTCTAGCTTCTGTCTTGTTTTCTCTCAGCAAACGGGACCTCAAGCAGTCAGCTGTCCACACCCAAATCCAAGCAGTCCCCGATCTCCACACCCACCAGCCCAGGGAGCCTCCGTAAGCACAAGGTATTATGTTTCTTATACCTTACTACATCTGTTTCTGCCTTAGTTCGCTCAGACTTTTGTGACATTTAAGCCCTGGCCAGGTTCTCTGGAAGCAAAGCTCCTCACGTTGAAACAGTGGAGTTTGGCCCTTTACCTGAAAGGGTTGTTGCTTCAGACTCTGCAAGGTGGTGAGCAACAAAGCATTGGCCTGTTTCCTCCAGACGGATCAGAAGAGAGAACTTAACCCTGAGCTTGTATCACTGTTTGAAGAAGTTATTGATGGGTATGGGTTCATATAAATCCTCCTCTCTTGAAAAGCCTCAGGTGTTGGCAAATCTGGTTCATTAAACAGCAGAAGCAATGCAAATGTTACTGAAGCTCTAAGACATCACTTTAATGATGCTCCTTAAGAATTTATTTTTTTTTTTAATTATTTAAGGGCATGCTCTGTTTTACAGGAACCAGCTGATTTTTTACAGCTGGAGTGGTAATTGTGATCTGGAACAGTAGCTGGTTTTCCTGGTCACAAACAGCCTGTCTAACAGGTAGCACAGCATCCTAGTAGAGATCTCTAAACCTGTGCTGGCTCATAGATAATTCATGCATTGATTTATTTAAAAGGTACAGCAGCTGTCACAGCTTTTTCAGTTCCTGTTGTTCAGTGGCATTCTGTGCTGAGTTCAGGTTTTCATTTCCGTGGGCCTTTGCATTTCTGGAATAGCCATAGCGCTGCTTCCACCAGCCTTCACCTGATAGGAACTTGGGCATAAATGTAGGTGTGGGAGAGGAGGTCAAGGGGATGTCTCTTTAGGTATCAGAATGCACCTCTCATCCTGAGAGTGACTTTGAAAATATTGACTTGACGTTCTGGAAGAGTAATTTAAAAGTTCTGGTAGTGCTGAGGTTTTGCAGTCGGCAGCCACATGGAATCTACTGTGGGCTAAATTGCACGGGCTGGACTCATTTTGGTTAACAAAGGGATAGCTGAATTCAAATGAAATCTGTTTTCCTCAGGACTGCACTCTAACCTCAGCTGCTCAGCCTAGGTCTGAGGAAATGAACCAATTTTAACAAAATGTGTCCAGATTTATTATTAATTTACAACTGAGAACAGAAAATCTGGCCCATGGTCTAAATTTAACAATTGCTTGTGTATATTCAGCAGGAGTAATGCTGTAAACTGCATCCTTTGCTTCAGCAAAAAGAACCTAAAATGCTTTCCAAACACTATCCCATTTAAACTTTGGAGATGAGGATTCGCTTCCTGGCAAAGACAAGTAAAACTCACCTTTCAATGTTTTATGTATGCTTTCAGCTGGCTGGTTTATGACCTTTTCCAGTGAAGCCCCGAGAACATTTGTAATAGAGGGTGACTGCTGAGGGCAAAGCCAATCCAGTATGATTTTCTCCACTAAGTTAAGCCAGTCTGCAAATATGAACACGGCATTTTAGCTTACCAGAATATTCATGCATCATTGTCTTTTTCCCAGGAGCAATTTCCTGCTTTTGATGAAATCACTTCTTTCTTTCCCCTTAAAGCTCAAATGATAAATGCTTAAGTTGAGTACACCACAAATTCCTATTTTACCTCTTCTTACATCAAGATTTCTGTGAATTTCCTTCCTGAGTATTTGGGATTTAATTCATTTTGCTCACAGTTATTACCTGTGTGTGGGTCAGAGCCCAGACAGGTCCCAGGAGAGTGTTGGCCCTTGAGCTGGTTTGTGTTCCTGATTCCATGCAGAACTTTGAGGAAGTGGAATAAGATGGTTATCCAAGAAAGGGACCCTGGAAAAGCTTTACGTTCAGCATCTGATCCAAATAATAACCTTGGGATTGTTTTCCTTAACCTTTCTCATTGATCAGAAATTACCTAAAATAAGGAATAAATCATGGAATGTGATTTTCGTAGAGATTTGTCCTGAAGGTAGCTGTCAAATTAAGGTAAGGCTCTTTACTGTGGACTTAGGTTCAAAGAGACCTGTTTAAAGCAAGGTCCTGCTCTTCCACGCGTGGGCTAAAATGGACACACTGATCCAGAAACAACAAAACCATCACTTCTCAAACTTAGCCCTGAACAGGCATCTTTCTTCTGGCACCGAGATGCTCTTGTTCCACTGTGTGAGTGTCAGGTCTCGATTTTAGCCGTGATCTGCCCGCTCAGGCCGGTCCAGTAACCGGTGCACGAGTCCTCCACCCTGTCCCTACGGACTGCACGGAGCTGGGCCACTCTGCTGCTCCCTTATGCATGGCCAGAGGTGGAAACTCATTGTGAGAGTTAACATTTTCTTCTTTCTCCCTACAGGACTTGTATCTGCCTCTGTCTTTGGATGACTCTGATTCCCTTGGAGATTCCATGTAGAGCGACACGGAGCTAAATGTCCATATTGCAAGCATTGTCTAAGATACAGTGAAGTACTTCTGCCAGAATAAGCAGATAGGTGACTGGTGCTTTCAAATCAAAGGACACACCCTTATATGTCTTTTTTTTTTTTTTTTTTCTCTTCCTGTGATTTATCCTCTGTGCCACAAATCAACACCTGCCAGTCTCTAGAGATAGAGGGATACCATTTGTCTAAGTTACAGGGATGCAAAATGGACATTGTGAAAAATTTGGGGCATTTCTGTGCATTTCCCATTTTCTTCTAGTGTTTCCTCTTCTGCTGCAGCTGTGTAATTTTCCTAGTGATAGTAAAGTAGCTCCCCTGGAAGTGTGCAAATGGATCCCTTGCTGACCAGTTTGCAAGCCCAAGTAGGGCAAATGATGTTCTCCACCTGTCCAAACTGCCAGCATTTGCCAGCTCACCTGTTCCTCATTTACAGCCCAAATTTAGCACCTGCATACTAACCAGTATTGGTTTTATTTTTGGAGGGCAGGAAGTGAAATGACTTAGTAGCTTGATGCTTAATATGCCAGCAGAAGCTTGGCTGAGATTAGGAATGGTTGTGTAAGATGCTAAGTAAGGTTAGTACAATAAATCAAATTATTCAAATATTGGGATTTAAAAAAAAAAAAAAAAAAAAGTTAAGCAAAAAAAACATAAATCAGTTACCTGGAGTGGAACACCTTCCACAAATAATCCAAGGGTACTGCTAGCTGGTAGGAAATGTTTATACCTCCCTTATGGTATCTCTCTATCTCTGTTTATAACAGCAATGCCTTGTGAACAGCCAACACTGAAAACACTGTGAGAATTTGTTTTCAGGTTTGACACCCTATAGGTCACTTTTTATAGCAAAAAAATCAATACACTTTTTATAAAGGAAAACCTTGTATCTGTGTTTTGGGAGTAAGGATTCAAGCTCCTTCTTTTTTATAAAAGCTGGTAATTTTCTTTTGTTTAAAAAACACGCTCAGAAAAAAAAAAAAAAGTACAAAAAAAACCAACCACAACTTCAGAACAATAATAACAGCAACTCAGTTAAGAAATCTTGTCATCACTGCCAAAACAGACACATGTAGTGGAAAACAAAAGGTCAACTCAAAATATTGAATGTTTTGATAGTTTTTGTAATGTTTAAGACTACGTACTTGGTTTTTTACACTTCAATATTCCTAACTATGGCCAGATTCTCTACTTATATAACAAATTGAATTTTGTGATGTTAACCCCCCCCCCATATTTTAAGAAACTCTTCTATCTGATTAAAAAAAAAAAAAAACAAAACAAACAAAACCAACTTGCTGTATTTAGAGAAACCTTTTGCTTTTATTAATCAGTAGTGACTCCTAAGGAATGCAAAGTTCATCTCTTCACACAGGCTGGTGGTTTTTACTACACTGAAGCTTTGTCATAGGCCAGCTGGCACTGCCTCCCTTCCTCGTGGAATAAGCTTTGATGAAACTGATTATTGCAGAACTTTACCTAAATGAAATCTGTGCAATCAAATCTTTCTTTGTTGCTCTATTTGCCTTTTTTTTTTTTTTTCCGACACAGACACCTGTTCTATTGCCTTGCAACCCCCTTGTGATTAGAATGAATTATACTGTTGTGATGTTTGATGCTACATGAATGCTGGGCTGTTCCCAAAGCCACTCCATGTTTTGTTTGCTTGCATTGCTGGTATGAAACAATCTGTGCAGGCTGCATCTTTAGAGCTTCATGTGATCTTACGTAGAATGCAACTTAAAAAAGAGATTTATCAGAGAGAGGTCAGGATTGGGAATTACCAAGGGGTCAGAGTTATCATGCACCAAATTTGCACCCAGTAGTCTTAGTGCGTGATCATTTACACCCAGAGTTTTGCATCAGAAATCATTTGTTCTCACTAATAACTTCATTTAATTTAATAACTCTCTGACTGCACAACTGCTAAACGATGGTTTTACCTACTGTAAATAGAATCCTGGGGTTAGTTCAAAGGCTAAGGGCTCGTGTAGAAGGATGGTAGTGTGGACAAAGCGTAGGTGCAGTAGTCAGGACACCTTTCAGCCCTTGGCATTGCTCAATTTAGTGTCTGAATGGGAGCAGGTCTCTTAGTAACCCTGTGCCTCAATCTGTCTGTCTGTCCCTGCAGGGACAACACTGTTCTACCTCACTGGGGGTTGTGAGGCCAAATGTTGGTTAACATTTGTAAAATGCTTTCAGATCCTCTAACAGAAGGTGCTGAAGTATTCTGGGTGCAGATTTGGTCATGGGTGCTAATTTTTGGCTGTTTAATCCTGTGAGTGCTACTGTAGACACTGGCCATGAGCAAATAGAACTTTTTAATCATTAGGATGTCAAAGGCCATGGTTACACTAACGGTATTATTCATCAGAGCTTTTGCCTTAGCGAGAGCTTTTGTGTTAGCTTTGAGTTATCAAAAATAATCTGATGTGCTTTTACCCTCTCTTCTGTTCTGTTGGTGGAAATCTCAGAGTCCCTCCCTGAGTCTCTGCCTTTCCAGGGACCCTGACTAGTAGCCATGGATTGGACTCCAGCCAAAGGTGCTGTTCACACACAGTAGCACAGGCCATTCCTGTCATGGTCATGGTTAGCATGTCCTGCCACCTTTCCTCAGCTAAACCAAGAGACCAGCCGTGAAAAAAAATCACATCTGGGTCCTCTTGATGTTCAGTACAGGACACTCACTGTAGATCCACCTGGAAACCTAAATCTTTGCTATCCTGAACTGCTTTTAGCAGCCTGAACTGCTGGAGCTGGTGGTGAGGAGTAGGAAAGGAGTCTGAGACGTGCTTTCATCCGGTATCCACGAGTGCAGTTTGTCTAAGAAAGAACAGGATCCTAAGGCATGAATGATCCTTTGGATGGATGGTTGTTGAAGCAGCTGTTGAGAAGTGGTTCCTTTCCTTCCTGCCACAAGCAGTGTTTGGTTATTTGAGGATGCTTTTCCTGGTGGAGCATGCTAAGGAATCACTGAGGCCTTCTTCCTGAGCTGCACCTAGTGACACCTCTAAAGCCTTGCTCCTGCAAGTTCTCCTTTGGGAGTGAAGGTTTGTTTGCATGAGGATCATCCTGTGGTGGGGCTGAGCCTAAAAATTCCTTCAGGGAATCAGGGGGACCTTGAAAAGGCCTAAAAGAATAAAAAGGAAATTGTTCAGTGGGAAAAATAGCCATTCAAACCAGCAGAAACCACAAAGAAAACAGGGTATGAGGTCAAACTCCCAAGTTTTAATAAGCAATTTTCTAGGTAGAAATGCCTGGGCAGTAGAAGTCAGTGAGCATTTCAGCTGTAGCATAGAGTTAAGTCTGTATTAATGCCAATATTGCATGAGTTCTTGTACAGAAATGCATGTGGAATGTTACATACATTCAAAACTAGTTATCTTTGGCGTCGTAGGATTCCTAACATAGATTTGAATACAAAGAGAAACAGTGCACAGGCATCAGACCTTAGTTATTTAAATGTAAGGACAGCCCTGATTCAGGAAAGAACTTAAAGACATGCTGAGATTTTAGCACATGCTTTACTCCTGCTATTTTTCATGAGATTAAGCTTAGGTTTGGTCAGAAAGCTTTCCTGGACTGCAGTGAATTAGTAAGTACTTTCAATATACTACAGCAATTCCAGGCCCTGTGAGATTCTGGAGCAGATTATAGTAATTCCACTATATACTCCAGAGTTTACCTTTTATAATTTTTTCTACTTTTACAAGCACATAAAACTCCACGGGATATGAGGATTTGCCATATTAATTCTGCTATAAAAACCCTGTCTAATTTGCCTCATGAGGCTGCCTTTAGTGTTTTCAGAGACTAATTGAATCACTAAAACTATATTGTTTGAAAACAGTACAGTATTTAAAAACAAATTGGAGAGACTCTTAAAGTAGTAGTAGGGCTTTGTTTCTTTGAAATCTGCCTTTATTCAGTATATTTTAGCAAATTTGCATGCACACTAAAGACACCTGTTTCAGATACACAGTCATTAGGAAGGAATTGGAGCAATCCTCCAAGCCTTGACTGATGTGTTTAGAATTCATACATTCAGGTGATGATCTTGAATGTATGAGATCAGGGCAATGCAACAAAATCTTCAGCCTTGGGATTTTTATCACTTGTAAAGCATTTGTAATCCTGAAGCTTCTGAGTTAAAGCCTCATCTGTTATAGGATTTGGAGCTAGTTCAGTTCCACCAGCTAAACAGTCAGCTGAGACCCTACACCTTGAAGTAATTTTGCAAGAGCTTGGTAATGGTGTTTTACCTTGGTTTGCTCCATGGTGGGAGCTGGAAGTAGCTTTTGCCTACCGTTGTCTGTGTTTCCCGTATCTGCACATTATTTACAATCTTCTCAGGAGCTAGAAACACTCATTGTGTTACTTTCATAGGCAATAGAAAAAGAATTCCGCTTAGAAAAAAATGTCCCCATCTCTTTCATCCTTAGCTAGCACACACATATGCATGCAAAAAAAAATCACACACTCAAGTCGAGCTGCTATTTCTCTCTCGTTTGCTTGTTCAGTACTTTTGAAGGGAAAAAAGAGGAGGTAAGGACCAAAAAAATTGTGGCAAACAGCAAAACAGTGTTACACCCAGGCAGTTCCAATAGGAAATAACGGCATTAAAGTGTTAGTTTCTCCTTATCCATTGGGATACTGCTGACATTTTCTAGGATGCCTTGTCTTTGCTTTTTCATGCCTTCGAGGTCGGCGCTGCTCTTCCTGTGGCTTCCCGGAACACCTTGTGGAGGTGCTGTGGAATGCCGTGCTGAATCCCTGCACAGACACCGTTCCAGAGTCAGCCATCCCTGGAAGTGGCATCCTCTCTGCAGGGGCACAGTGTGGACTTTACACTCTGAGCCTTCCCCAGAGCACTGAGAGCACATGAGTGATTTTGTCATTGACTTCAGGGGTAGCCCACAGCCATGTATCAGAGAGTTCTCTTACTGTAGTAGAGGCAGAATCATTTTTAGAAAGAAGAATAAAATACAGACAAGTAAATTAGGTATAAAATTAGTCTAGAAAGTGTCTCCTCAAGCTAAGACAATCCACAACCAGAGAAAAGCTATATAAAGGTGTGTTTGCCACACACAAGGTGCTGATCACGACCACAACAAAACACCTTCTTTCACGTGGTGACTTAGGCTCCAAGTTATTTTTCTGGTTGCTGATGGAAGCAGGCTGGGACAGTATTTGGGACTGGTGAAGTTCTTTGTAGAAGCAAATGGATGGCATCAGATGAAGATCTTTTTCTGTGTATCTAAAGAGTCAGGACAAGTGCTTTACACAGGATTCCTAGAAGAGATGCAGCTGAAACACCACCTTGGTGTAATGAGACCAAGAAGGTTAAGACTTTAAGTGCCTTCTAACATGCTTTGAGCTTCAGAAGCAGAACTGTACATGTGCCCAGCAAGGCCTTGGGGACAATGGCCTTGACAAAAAGGGACAGGGCAGACTTCGATTCTTGAAGTATTTAGCCCATCTTGCATTTATTCAACCAGCTCTGGGAAATTGCTGTCTCCAGAATCACAGATTTCTTCTGCTTGATTCCTCTGTCCCATCTGTATGAATCTGGGCAGGCCTCTCCACAGTATCTCAGGAAATGTTAAAGCTGAGTCTCGTGTCTCACAGGGCAGCTGCTCCTCACTGTGGAGTGAACTGGGCTGGGTTCTGCTACCTTGGTTATTGATTCTGCCATTCAGATATTCTTTACCATCCTTCTTTCCTCCTGGCTTGAGAGTTGTTATCTCGTTCTGAGTGCCTCCAGGTGAAAGGCTGGGACCAGTAATGTCTGTGGACCCCTCATTTTGTTTTGTTTCCTCTGGAGCAGATCTACAGTCATTTGATATTTGTCTGCAGGTCTGAGGCCAAGCTGACAAAAAAACATGTTTTAATAGGGAGAGTGGAGGTGTACAGAGAATACAAGTAGGTGGATAGAAAGGCTTTTTCCAGCAATGCCATTGCACAGCTCTCTGATGGAATCCCAGCTGTAGAGCAGGGTCTGACTATCACACCTGCAGGTGAGAATGCAGAGCTGTGGGGTCACAGGCCGTGTACATCCCTCAGGGCACTGTTTAGAGAAGGTTAAAAATACTGACACCTATTTTTGGCCAACAGATGAGCTCCTGAGCAAATGAGAATCAAACCTAGTGGATTCAGCAGTGGGATTTCAGAGCCACTGGGATTTTAGAGCTGTTAGTCTTTGGCATAACTCTGGACAGATCACTTTTCCTTGTGCTATGGTGTGCCAGTGCATGAAGGGCTGATCATAACACTGCTGTTTGTAAGGTGCTTTGAGACAAGCTGATACAAAGAGCTTGCTTTTAATATTTATTCTTTACTTAGTGAAGTCTGAGCACCTTATAGAAGCAAACTATTGCCCATTTTCTTTGGCAAATCTCTTGAGGAACCCCATGTGTCTCAAAACTGCTGTAAAAATGCTTCATTATTTTTGTAATGGTGAAAGACAGATGCCTCATTTTTAGCTCCCCCCCCCAAAACCCATGGATGAGTCAGCAACATCCCTGGTAGCGAGGCCATATCCACATCCAGCAGCCCATTTCTCTCATCTGGAGTTGCCACCTCTGGCCTGAATACAAGACCCTGCTACCCCTCTATTTGTTACACTTTCATGTAAGTATCTGGAGCAATTCACATTACCCTCAAAATATGGGCTTTGTGCTTGTAAACAGTGACTAAGTCTAATTATTTCAGTGGCTTTCTATCAAGGAAACAGTGGGACCGTTGTTGAAACCCTTCTAGTTTAAAAAGTATTCATGGCTAGATGGCTGCATGGGACAGAGCTGCCTTTCAGTTGCCTTGCTTAGTGCACTTACTTGAACTCACCTGTTCTGGCTCTGGCTCTTTATCTCAATGAACTGTAAACTCAGGACTCTCGAGCCAGTTCAGTTTTTCCCTTGGTCCAACAGTTTATAACTCAAACAGCTGAAAAAGGAGTATGCTGAAAGGGAATTAACAAATCTTCGCAGTAACTAGTCTGTCAGCTGAAAAAAGAAAGTTGGCATCGTTAGGGAAAGATGCTGTGGCGTCCATTGTCAAGGGAAACAAAGGGAAAGGGCTTCTTTCTTAGGGGAATGGTGGGGGACATTTGTTAGGAAGTGGTTACTGAGTGATGGAATGAGCTTGAACTGAATGGAAAATCAAATGGCAGGGAAAGCATGAGGTGGAGCACTGGCACATCGGTGCCATTGATGTGTGGGAATAATGAAAGAAAAAAGCCAAGAAATTCTAGGGGAAAACAAAAGAGGGGGTGCCTGGGGCTAACTGAGGATCTTCAGCTTGGTTTGGACAGGAGGGGCTCCTGGCCAGTTGTTGAGCATTTACCCCTGCAGATACCTAAGCCAGGGTTCAGGCTAATGTGCCTCAGCAGTGTGTCCCACTCCCAGAGGCAGAAATAAGGTCACACTTGGCTGCAGGCAGGAGAACTTGGCTTGAAGTTCCTTCCTTGTTCCTGTTTAGCTCTCCTGCCAGCATGTGTCATCCCTCAAATGGAGAAGGAAGATCCAGCCCTCTGCTGAATGACAGCACCAACCTGTGGTTTGGTTTTGTTTAGGTTCTTCTGTATCAGACCAGATACAGGAATTATCAACATGCCCTGGCTTGGAAAGGACAGGCCTGGCACAGCAGGGAATCGCAGGGCATGTGCAGGAGGATAAGGAGGGCACCTCTGGACCTGCTGTCCCTTCCCATGGAGCTCAACAAACTCTGGGAAAAGTAGTAACCCACTTGCACTGGGGTGAAAAGCCAAGACAGGCTACTGGAGGAAGTTTTCTTGATTTGCTGTGTGGGCAGAGGGGCTGATGATCATCCTGTCCAGGAAATGACCAGCTATGTGTGAGAGCTGCAGCAGTCAATGCAGTAATGGAAGTCTGTGCTGGACAAGGGGGTCTGTGTTTAACATCAGTTTTCTCATAGGACCTTTTCTTCTATATTCATGTTCAGTGAATTTAATCCTAAACCACAAAATAACTGACACATCTAAACACTTTTTTTTTTTTCTATATGGTCTGAGTTTTTTTTTTTTTTCATTTGTTTCTGTAGACTCTCAGATGCTCAATATAACACAAGTGAAACCCAACACAACTAATCCTCTGCTTCTTTAAACAGACAGAACTTCCTGTGTAATTAAGGGAGCTGAATCCATTTGGTCCAAGGTTGGTCTCCTTTTTCGGAGATTGATTACTGTCGATAATTCTTGAGTGATTGATTACTTAAGTGCGGATTCAGTTTCCTGGGTGACAGCTGCAGCCTTTGCAGAGAAAACCTCACTGACCCCAGCTCTAAAGGGATCTCTTGCATGAACCTCGAATAGCAAGTTATAGATGGGAGATATTTTGTATAGTATTATAGTTAATGATAAAGCTGAAAGAGTTTGTTGCAATAGCTTAAAAGTTTTAGAATTGAAAATTAAACAGGGAACCTCAGCAAATCAGGATCTCCTCCACATTTTCTGGTTCTAAGGAGTGTTGGTTTTATCTCACTTCCCTCTCGCTTCAGTCTACCAGTAGAAATGCCCTGAGCCTGGCAGGGTTATGGAGCTAGAAACAGCATTTCTATTTCTACCAGTATTTTTCTATTTTACTCCAGTCCCAGCTAGCACCAAGCAAAGTAGAGGTTTATGGTTGGCTTGGTTTTTAGAGAAAAGTGTTACCAAATGTCTTGAAATGAAAAGGAAGGTTCAGTTCATTTTAGGTGACTCATTTAAACTCAAGGCTGCTTTTTATTTTTATCCAAGCTGGTTCTTCCATCTCTATTTGCAAGAGTTATATATAGGAAATCAAGATGAATTTGAGTCACATTTGAATAGTGGGGTTGTTGCAGAGCACAGTGATTCATCTGGCACGTGCAGAATGAAACACACTGTTGGCACTTGGTCAGGGTGGACCTGAACCAAACCCTGGTTCTGAAACCCCAAGTCCTGGAAGACCCATACACAGGATCAAACTTGGGAAATACCTGCAATGGACCAATAGACCCTGAGCTGGGGTCAGTTCTTGAAATGATGAATTTTACCTTCAGAGAATCCCTGTGAAACATTTAGTGGGGTTTATTTTTGTTGTTGTTTGGGTTTTGGGGTTATGTTTGGGGAGTTCTTTGTTCTTTTTTTAATTCCAGCATAGCTGCTTTTCTCCATCTGTTTCCAGCCACTGCAGAGCAGGGATGGATGGGCTTGTAATTCATTTCCCTTAGCAGGAGGCAGGTGAAATCTAGTGATATTCTGTCTCCCTCTCATGCTGACCACTGAGAGGCTGCAGTACACAGACCTTTTGTTCCTTTTTCTCCCCCATCTTTATGACAGAAGAGCTTTTTCCAGATTTAGTGTGATGTCTAATGATGCATCTGCTTAAAAAGAAGAATGTCTAGGGAATTAATTGCACTGCTAACTGGTGTTTATAGATATGGTGAAGCAAGTGTTGAATGTAAGAACAAGAAAGCCTGTGAGTTATAATTACATGCTGAATTCTGACATGTAAAATTGTTGTTAGTTTGCTTCTTATTTAAATGATGGGTGATCCAAGCAGCTTTATCACTGTGTACAGCTGCAATTATCAGTTAGAGGACACCCAGGGTCTTTTGGAAAGAGGAAACCTGTCTAGCCAAATCTCTTCTATTCTCTGATTTGACAACACATTCTCCCCCCGTGATAGTCTGGATTTTGTGACACTGTCTAGCCTGGAAGCATAGGAAAGGAGTATCAGCCTGCTGACTCTGCTGTTCCTAGCCTTTGCCTATTTTCTCGAACACAAATCCTATCCCAAACTAGGGTGAGCAGCTCCCGTCACATCAGCCTGAGCTACTCATGCTGCTCTTCTCTGAGAAGCAGGAACTGACTTTGCTCATGGCCCTGAAGCTCTTGGGTGCCAGCAGGTGGTGTTGAGGGAGGGAGAAATGCAGCTGAACCAGAACCTGATCATAGATTACTGTCTTAGGTCGCTCATTGTATGATTTCATCATTAACAACAAAGCTGCAATATAATATAACTGAGAGGCCACAATGTATTTTCTAATGTTCAGTGGGTGGGGGTTGGAGGGGCAGCCGGGTTTAAAGTTTAGCTGGTATACTTTAAACTCTGTGTACATAACCTTGGAGGACACTGGGGTGGTGAGGGTTTGGTTGTTACTTTGTTGGGATTGGTAAACTTCACTATGTTTTTGTTTAAATAATAAGGTATTTAATTAATGACATTGTACAAAGAGCTATTAATTTAAATGGTGTTTCTGTTCTCCTAAACAAGGTCTATTAACCTTTCTTTTTGGCAAACCTGCAGCAAGGCTGATCATGTTGACTTTTGTACCTTGGGGGAGTGCGTGGAAGGGGAGGGGAAATGCTTTTCTCTTCAGACAGATAATGTTGCCCATAGTTAACTTTCTGCTTGGATATATACCTTGAATTCCCTTTATGCTGAATTTTTATGTGGAGGTCTCTCAAAGGGACAGAACAAGCAGAGGTTATTCCAAAAGATCTCAACTGTATCATCTTGTAATATATTGCAGCTTTATGCCAATGATTCCTTGCTTACCTGTACACAGTCCATGCATGTTTTGAACTAATTTTGCATTCTCCATTTGTGGTGAGTTATTTAGCATTTTAACCACCTTTTGTGCCATTCAACTTGTACAGAAAACATTTTTATTGACGTTTTAAAGGGAGGGGGAAGAAAATAAAAAGACCCCTTCTGCTCCCTAGTTGTAGGTAGAACTCAGTTACTTAGCAAACAGATGTAGATGAGTGGTTGTAGTGTTAGAAATGTTAGCTTGCTCGTGAACAAGCTCTTGAGAGTAAATGCATGGTCCTGTACCTCTCTTTTCTTAATTAGCTCTTCCTTTCCTCCTGGAAAGATTCTCTCTCTCTCCCTCTCTCTCTTACTCTGTCTTTGTCTCTCTCGTGGTTGTAAAGTACAGATTTGGGCAGAAATAAAACGATACATGACGAGGTTTGAAAAGCAGTTCTCAACAGGTTCTCTCGGGGAACGTATCTCTCACAGCGCCTCGCCTCGGCACGTTGATCAGACTCTTAACTTCCAAGGTAACACCGGAGGAGATCGGCCGTCCGTTGCCTCTGCTTGAACTGGGGAACAAGCTGAACCTTTGGAAGTTTGTGGCTCCGACGAGGTCTGGCTGGTCCTTTGCAGCTGAGGCAAGAGGCACGTGGTGCATCGGCCGTGGCCTCCTCACCCGGCTGTGGCTGTGCCTGGGCCTGGTCCCACGGCCCCTGATTTGCGGAGTTTGCACACACTTTTTTGATTTTTCCTGGACACACGGCACGAGGGGGTGGGGGGGGTGGAATATGGGGGCTATCTTGTTGGGGGCTCTGTAGACAACTCCTTCTCCACACTCCCAAGCTCTGAGTCGAGTACACAGGGCTTCTTGTTTATTAGCTGTGGTTCTGTTGGCAGTGGAGGACAGAAAACAGCCTAGTTCTTGGAAAAGATGGGGTCACTCACAGAGACGGATTTTGTAAGAAATGGACTTTAAAAAACCCCACAAAGCCCTGCCACAAAACCACAAAGTGTACCTAGATCCACACATCTATTGCCCCATGCCTCTTCTCCCTTAACGGAATTTCCTTTTGTTAGAAGATTTGACTTTCTAGGAAAAAAATCCATTTTTGTGAGGTGTTGTGAACTGTTTTTACTACTTGTAATAACCATCCCAGGTCTGAGTATTCTTGTAATGCAATGCCATGCAGCAGAGAACCTGTCCACTTTATAGCTTTGCTCTCAGTATTTGTTATTCATTGTTTTCTCATCTAAATGTACATTTGCAAGATGTGTGTAATGTCATTTTCAAAAAATAAAATTTGGTTTCAATATTTAGGCCGATAAAACCTTTCTGATGCTTTTATTTGGCAAGTGTACGTTGACTATAACTTATGAGTTATAGCAGTACTCGTTCATTTTGATTCATCAACATTCCCAGATCAGTCCCATTTGTATAAATGCAGAAAAGAAAGTGACTGCAGAGGAAATTTGATGGCCCTGAATTAATTAAGAGTCACATCTGCCTAACTGAAGCAGCACAACCTGTATTAGACCCACCCTTTTGCCCAAAGGGATGAGCTCCCCGTGGGTCCCACTCTGGATTACAGGGGGCAGGTAGGGGCAGCTCTTTCCCTAAATGAGCATTGCAGTTAAAACTGTGGATTCAAAGCAGCAAATCTGGCCTCCAGCTGAACTCTGTCCTGGCACCCAGGGCCTGGGCAAGGCCTGTGCAGTCTCACGTGGGCTTTGGGAAGTTTGGTGAGGCTTGAGAGCAGCACTGTGTTTGTCCTGCCTTCCCACACTGGCCTGAAAAAGGTCCAAGTTCTCCTTTCACAGCTACCCCCTCAGAACCACAATGAAGACAAAACCATTCTCCCCTGAAATCCCTGAAAAATGATAATAAGGCTTAGACCTCCTCATTTAATTATACAATACAAGCCACTTTGCTGTTTGTTTCTGCCTCACATCTGCAGAATTAAAAGCGAGTATGGTGAGTCAGCTCTGGCCATCCCTGCTGTAGACTGGGCTGCCGTGAAAGAGCTCGGATCCTTCCCGACGTTTCACGCTCGGATGGAGCTCTTTCTCCTTTTTCCCCTGTGGCCATCACATGTCAGCCCAGAGAGGGCTGTCCTCTCTGCCCCCTGGTCCAGAGGAGATGCTGTGCCAACTGGCAAACAGCATCAGGGCTACCAACGCATGGCCCCACTCGGCCAAGTGCTGGCACCCACTTGAGATGATCACGCCACGCTTGGCCAGGCCAGAGCAGCATAGACAGTGGAGTTCTGTTTGCAGTGAAAGACCACACTGAAAAAAAATTCCAGTTCCCAGAATAAAACCAGTAGAAAGAAAACAGTCTCAGAACAGCCTTTATCCAAGTGTGCACGGACTGAAACTGAAGCAAATGTTATCAGAAAAGCAGAACGAGTGCTTTGGAAAGCACTCTGCCTGCGCCTTTATGCACTCCAAGAGCCAACAAAGCACGCTGGTGTCTTTTCTAGGGGCTATGTGTTAGATGAGGTCAATAAAAACTTAGGAGGAAGTGCTCTTGCCCGTGCAAAATGTTCTGAGAATGTCAGATTAAAACCCCTCAACCTGATGTGTGCAGCTATTGCAGCAATTCCAGGGACTCCAGAGAGGGTTCAGAGGAAACCTAGATGGTGGTAGTGTGGAGCCTGCAACCAGTACTGCAAAGCAGCAGAAATGATGCTGCTGGCTTAGCAGGAATCACACTGACACACGTGAAATCACTCCAGATTTGCTGTCGTGTCAATGAGAGCAAAAATTCAGCTTTCACAGCTCGACCTTCCTGCTGCATCAGCCTGGATCTCAGCAGAAAGGTACATACAGTATCCTGGGATATGTTTTTTCATCAGAGCAGCAAACCAGTGTTTGTTCCCAAAGCTGGCCCTGTGTGGTGCCAGTTTCTTGGGCTGCAATGAAAGTTCTGGCCTGGTTGGAAACCCCTTGGCTGGTCCCTTGACCTGATGGCCATTTCTTATGTTCAGCCATTGCTCTCTGTCCAGTCGGGTTCCAGTCGAAGAAAACACGCTTTGTGCCTGTCAGGCTTGTCAGCTGCAAATGATCCAAGTGTTTTGTGGCTGCTGGCTGGAACTGCAGCTCAAAATACGGCAGCCAGACCCATGTGGAGCAAGACACTGACTGGGCTCTCTGGGCTTAGCTCCATGAAACGCCGGACAGGGGTTGTAGCTTCAGCTCAAGGTTTATGCAGTGATGCTTAATCTGATATTTTCTGTTAATAAAACAACTTTAAAAGTCAAGAAAACAGATAGTTCATGTGGTTTCTTCCGCATTCTGGGCTCTGCACCTTGTTCTCCACCTGCTGCCTCACCCCATCTCTCTCAAACTCGTCCTAACTTCAAAGGTACAGTTCTCCATGCAGATATCACCTTTACCATAAGGCAGGCCTTGCATACCTGCAAACAGATGTGACTCTTCAGATGTTCACTGACCAATATCCATAGTACACCTATTTGTTTGGGTTTTTTTAAAGAATCAATTCAAAAAGGTTTTATTTTACAGCCCACAAAGTATATGGGAACGACGACTTGTGATCATAGGTACTCAGCCCTGTATTTGCAGTCTGGTTGCTATGAGTTATGCTGGCCTGGGCTCTGTATGGTGCATTAAACAACTGGACTCCTTGTGTTTTTGTAAGATTATGAACTGTTTCTGTGTGTAAGGGAGCAGAGTAATGTTTTATGGATTATGACTTCAATTACCATAAACACACCTTTGCCATTGAAAATTACAGTCTGCATTCTTTATTCTCGAGTAGGTCTACTGAATTTAAGAGTTCCCATCAATGTTTGACATAAATCAGTTGACCCTGAGATCCCAGAAACATTCCAGTTCCCGACGACTGTGAGTCTGCTGCTCCCTGACCTCCATGTATTAAATGATGCAAAGATTTTGTTCCCATTTATGTTGCTTCTCCGGGGTTACCTGGAGGGTAATGAGGCACTGAGTGCCCCAAACTCCACTAATGTATCTGGGAGTGAAGAGCAGGAAAGATCTTGAAAAATATGTTTATCTTTGGATTGTATAAGCAGTGAACAGAGTCACAGTGATGTGAGCCTGAAACCAGTGGGACAGTTGGAGCCTGCAAAGCCCGCAGGGAAGCACAATCTCCGTGCAGACACAGTGCTGGCCTGGCAGTGGCATCCCCTCCCTGCTCCTGTCCAAACTCTGGGCCACCAGCTCTAGCTGGGTTTCACTGCAGTGGAAGTTTCATCACTGTGAAGAAGCCCCTTCTCCCAAGGACAGACAAGCATCTTCTCTCTCTCCTGCTTCAGCTAGGGCAGAGTCCACCAGCCAGGTAATTACTATGGTGGAAGGTAACAGTAAATGTAAGACCAGGAAAGGATGCTAAATAAGACAAATCCACTGCTTTCTTGTGCTGGGAACTCATTTATTTTAAGCACAGGTCTTCCCACAGTTGGTGCACCCAAACGAGTGCTGGATTTGAGTTGTTCCTTCTGGTACCTGTGCTCCTGCCGTGATGTGTGCATGTGTCATCATCTAATTTAAGTGTGCAGAGTGTGCTTTTAGCACCCATGTACAACAGGCACAGGAAGTGCCACTGAGCTGGTTAAACCTCTGTTCTGCTAGTCACTGTGAGAGAGTGGCAGTCAGGGAGTGACAGCCGGGACAGCAACTGGAGCTGAGGAGAGAAAGGATTTCCGAAGGTCCCTGGCAACACGTCAGTTCGGTGGCCCAGGCTGCCACTCACCACACTGAGGTTTCACAGCAGCTCGACTGCTTTAACTGGGATGTGGAGCCAACACACAGGAGGATTTTAGATCACTGCAAAGGGTGTTCAGCCATCTGTGTTCAGATCTTGGGCTTCTTGAGCCCAAGGCAACAAATCAGGAGTCTGGCCGCTCTCTCAGCTGCTCCCTTTCACTGTCTGCCATCAAAACCTTGTGATTTCAAAAGCTTCTCTCAGAGCTTGTCACCACAGGCTGGCTGTGTGCTGCTCTCTAGACAACACCCCAGGCAGTGTTTGTCCATCTTCTAAAGCAGAGATGTCCAAATGGATGCAAAAATTCACAACCATGGGGAGTTTCTCTAAAGAGCTACGAAATCATGTTAGTGGGAGAAATACTCCAGTGGCACCACTTAAATTGTATCAGTGCCCTAGCAGTCCCATTAGGCTGAACTGCATCTTTAGCTGCCTTAAAAGCTTATTCATAAGCTTTTAATATTCTAGGAGATGTAACTAAGGGCCCACTGTCCTGGTTTTGGCTGGGACAGAGTTAATTTTCTTCCTGGTAGCATCAGCTACTGGTGTTGTGGTTTGGAACCAGTATGAGAATAATGTTGATAACACACTGATGTTTTCAGTCATTGTTAAGTAGTGTTTAATCTCAGTCTTCTCAGCTTCTCATACCCTGCCAGAGAGGAGGCTGGAGGGGCACAAGGAGCAGGGAGGGGACACGGGACAGATGACCCCAAGTGACCGAAGGGATATTCCAGACCATATGGAGTCATGCTTAGCCTATAAACTGGGGAAAAGCTGTTCAGGGACTGTGTCTTGGGAACTGTCTGGGCACAGGATAGCAAGTGGTGAGCAATTACACTTGTTTTGTACACTGTAGTACTTTTAAAAATTATTAGTATCATAATTATTATCATAATAGTTAGTTTCTTCCATTTCAGCCCCATTAAACTGTCTTTATTTCAACCCACGAGTTTTCTCACTTTCTCCCTCCTGACTCTCTCCCCACCCCAGTGGGAAGGCAGTGAGTGAGTGGGGCTCAGTTGCCAGCTGGGGTTGAGCCAGGCCACCTGCAAACACCACAGAGTGTGGCACAGCACAGGGATCTGAGCTGTGCAGCACTACAGCACCAGCTGGGGTCCTGAAAGCAGCACAGCTCCCTTGCTCACTGATGCAGCCTCTGTGCCTCTGGGACATGGGACAGCATCACTGTGAGACTGCCACAGCTCTTGGAAGTGATCAGTAGAGCAATCAGAACTCCTCCTACAGGTACTGTGATCTCCTCAGGTCTTCGATGGTGGAACTCAAGTGCTATTTTAAGGGACAGGAAGGGACTAAGATGTCATTCTCTGACATGTATGGCCCCAGCTTTGCTGAAAAATAAGGCAGCCTTTAAAGCCAGCCTAAGCTTGAATTAGCACAGTGCAGCATCCTGGCTGTAATAACCAGAAAAAATTCCCACTGAAAATGCACACACAGCCAAATCTGCCATCAGCCTGCTTTAGCATCAATGACAATTCTTCCTGCACAGCCTAGAAAGGTGACCAGCACCTACAGCAGGATGCAGCAATAAACCCTTCATTTTAAATCAACAGATGACCAGTCTGGCCTCTGGAGAATGATGCATTTGTGCAACCAGGAAAGAAAATCTCGGGATGACGCTGTTCTGTCACAAATTGTCCATGCTTTAATTAAGTCCTCATCAGGGAGGAAGATAACTATGAGATACACGAGGGGAGGAACACAGCTGATCTATAATGAAATCAGCTCTCAAACGAGGTCGCCCACCCATGCACTGCTGTGCACACGCAGTGGGGAGATGAGCCAAGCACAGAGGGATGAGACCAAGCTTTTGTAGGCTGCAAATGAATAGACTGTGCTTTGGGTGGGGAGGGGACCGGAAAGGGGGGGAGGGAAACGCAATTACGTGCTGGAGAACTTGAGGACAAGGGCAACTGTGTCCTCCCGTGCCCTGCTCGTATCTCCCCCTAAAGGACAATTTCCTTATCGTAGTGTCTCGTGACAAAGTCCCACAGAACAGGCTCCCAGGCACACACGGGCCAGTGCAGCATCCCCGCGTGGCTTATCCCATTAAAACAGAAACTAAAAAACACCTTTCTGTCCCCTTGGCACAGATTTAGATACATAAAAACAAGCCTGCACTTAAAATCCTTAAATCTTTAAATCCAAGTGACCCAAAATACTCTGCTGCTGGTCAGAAAAGTAGATCAGCTGCGACTTTTTAAATGTCAGCCACCAGCACCAGGAAAAGAGTATTTAGAGCAGTAGACTACAACTCAGGAAACTTTCAACTCCTGATGCAGCCATAGGTTTCTGTGTCACCTGGGGAGTCACCTCAGGCCACAGACAAAACACAGGTTTTGTCTTTGGACAAGTGCCCAAAGTGGGCTTAGAATTTCTTTGGATTCCAGGTGCCAGCAGGATGAATAATCGCTACTTCAAACTCCACCTAAAGAGTGAAACCGGAATAGCTGCTAAGAGTTACATGAGTGAGAAATCACCAGCACTTGAGAGCAGAGCTGGGACCTGAAACTGCAAGAAGACAGATCTTCATTAAATGAAAAAATGTCATTATATGATCAAGTGTCCAGGGTGAAATCTCCTGGGCTCCAAAGCAGACGTGGACTGCAGTGAGCATTGCTGAGGTACGTGTCCTAACTGGGAAAACTAAAGCTTGGTGCAGTGTGGTTCTCTCTGGGAGTGCAGTGCTGCTCCCACGCTTGGGAGAGGCTTGGACAGTGTTCCTACACCAACAGCATCCCACAAACCATGAATGAGAGGGCAAACATGACCCAAGCCCCGTTCAGCTCCTCCTAACACTAAACAAGGCTTTGGTTTAAGGCTGTGTGAGAGGGCCAGCACTCCTGGAAGGCCTTGGCTGCTCAGATGGAGAAGGAAAAACGGTTAAGCCCAAGTGCTTTTCTCATGACCCTGAGACAGGAACAGCTTTATCCAAACCCCACCGAGAAACAAGAGTGCTACAGGCAATGTTTTAAATATTAATGTTTACACAACACTTGGAATACAAATGGCAATTCAAAGAGAAGGGAACTCCTGTCTCTGTGGGCTCCTTAGGGAGTTTTTTTTTTTTTTTATGTGTGTTTTTCAGCGTGATTGACGCCTGCCCACACTGACAGTGTCCCTTGTGCCCCCAAAACACCCATCCTGCTGCCACTACACAGGGCCCTTGCTGCCAGAGAAGCTCTGTTGTTTCAGCTCCAGCTCTGCACCTTCCTGACACTAATGGGTGAAGCTGTTCCTGGTTCTCACAGCAGGAGTTTGGTTGTGGCTCCAGCTCTAGGAGGTTTCAGCTCCAGTCCCACAGTAATTCCATCTCCAACCCTAAAGTCACTATCCAAGCCCACAGGGGTTTCACCCCCACCTCTACCATCTTTATATCTCAACCAGCTCTGCTGCCTCAGCTCTAGTTTCCCAGCTTTCTACTGCCTCTAGCTAAAAGCTGCTCCTGGTTCTCACTGTACCCCTGGGGCTGTTGATAAAGCCATGAAACAGTCACTGTCATCACCCGAATATCTCTACGAGCTGTCACACCCTTCCAAATGGGGTCCCCACTTTGGGGGATAACAGGACCTGTCTCCAACACCCCCCCTCCCCTCCTGGGTCTCACCTCCCCATTTTCCCACAGCATCCCTTCCCCCACAGCTGGCATCAGAGGCAGGGCTTGGCCACTCAACCCCTGGCTCCCCATCCCAAAAAGTGCCCTTGGGCTGGTTCTGAGCCTCAGGAACAGCCCTAAGACTTTCACTCCCATCCTGTGCTTGGTACTGTTGGGTGAACTGAAACAACCTTTATTTAATAAACATCATGTATCAAGTACATAGAATTTAAAAAAAAATACAACAAAAATATAATAATACAATAGCATAAACATGTATTAATACAACGAAGTGAGAACAACATTCAAATAACATAGGAATAATAGAATAAATAAAGCAATGGTATAAAACAAAAGAAAAAAAAAATAAACAAACTAAAACTTTTTTTTATTATTATTACTTTTAGCCCCAGTGTCTCCATGGGCCATATCCTGCCTCGCTTGCATTACCTTGCCTATCCATACCTTGCTTTGCCTTCCCTACACTCCCCTTGTTTTGCCTTGCCTGCCCCTCCCTTTTATTGCCTTACCTACCACTCTCTTGCCTTGCTTTTCCTTTCCTACCCCTTCCTTACCTTGCCTTGCCTTCCCCTCTCTTGCATTTCCTACCTTTCCTGTGTCTTTTCTAACTTACCTTTCCTTTGCCTTTCCTACCTTTCCATTGCCTTTCCTTCCTCTCCCTTCCCTTCCCTTCCCTTCCCTTCCCTTCCCTTCCCTTCCCTTCCCTTCCCTTCCCTTCCCTTCCCTTCCC
>NW_020957299.1:77139-79937 GCF_003031625.1 Empidonax traillii | reverse complement strand
AAGACATAATTTAGCTTCTTCCTACAAACTGCTGATCCCTGCACTAGGTCAGCTCCACTTGGACTGACCAGCCTCTGTGGCCCTGCCCCACTCTGCTTCTGGCAAGAAAAAATATCCTTCAGGTCAAAAAAAGCAGGAAAGAAAACATCAGGAAAGGAAAACAAAGCCTGTTTGCGATGTTCAGAGTAGAAGAAAAAGGAGAACAAAAAGGAAATATCAAACAGAGAACCAGGAGAATCAGCCGGAGGAAAGAATCTTCAAACCACCACTGGAAATCTCAATTCTGCCAGAAAGGACCTGCAGCAGCAGCTGCTTTATTGCTTATTTTGTTTCTGAGAAGGCTGAAAGATCCCACCAAGGATGTGACAGAAGATTCACTGTAATGACTTGAAGCTGAGGGAAGTCTGGCATTTTCCTATGAGTGACAGGTTAAAGTAATGACAGAAGTGAGCTTTTATTTTCCTAGTATGTCCCACATTTCAATCTGACTTGATTGCCCCAGGCTAATATTTTGCACATAGACACTGATAAATCTGAGCTCCAACTGCAATATTATGTACTACTCAGATATGCAGCACAGATGCAATTGCTTAGCTGACTGTTACCTGTTAAACCTAATTAAAATCAATTAAGATTTGTAGCTGGAGGTCCATGTTTTATCAGAGCATGAAAATGAGACAGAACTCCGAATAACAGTGTTTTGTTTTTTAACATTTATCTTCGCAGATGTCTTATGGTATCTTGTGAAGAACCCTCACTTCAGGGCATTTACGATAGACCTGACCAAAGTTTATCTGTCAACCCTGTAGGAACACCAGCATAGTTAACATTTTTTTCATCTCTAAGTCTGTCATGGGATTAATCCTTTGCTCTCTAGTGACAAGAAGGAAAGTAGTTTTAGGCTAACATCACTGTTAAACTCTGTAATAAGCTTTCTAATGGAATGGCTCTGAGACCCAGAAGCTTGACTTTCATCCAGAACTTTGTAGCTTAAAAAAACAATTGTCTTTTCCCAGAAAAAGCCCTAAGCAATACCTTTGAAGGGTGTAAAAGAAGAAATCAGAATATGAATTAGGATCTGTTGTGCTGTCTCTTCACAGCCAACATTTCTATGAGGAGTTTCTCAAGTTATGAAAAATCCAGGATCCAAAACTACAATTACATCCCTGTTTTACCAGGAAATCGGCACAAAACGAAACCCCAAAAGTCAGTCTGAGTATTTTTACCCAGTACAAGGCTTCTGCACATCATGGAAGACTTTTGAAGGAGAGATATCACCAATGGTGTCCTCTTTGCTTGCCTGCAATGTCACTGCAGAGCAAGAGGCAGATAAGAGACTTTTCCATGCAGCTTTGTACATGGTAAGACCTATGACAATTAACAGATGAGCTTTTTTTCCTCTCTCAACTGTAGGTACCCCTGTCCATCACTGAGAAAGAGTAATCAGTTTGCAGAGGCTCTGTGTTCCTGTCCCTACAAAATCAGCTACAGATTTCCTTGCTAATGAAGAGGATTTAACATAAACAATCTCAAGTAGCTGCAATACTTCCAGTACTCAGTTTTGGGTGTCATAAACACACACAACTTGCGGACAAATCTGGAAATCTCCCCCTGCCCATTTAGATATGGTAGGAAATCCACTCATCTGTTTTGTAGGAACATCAGACTGTTGGGTTCATGAATGTGGTTACAAATTGAAGGCAAAGCAACCCAGTATTGCCTGTGTGCTGCAGCTTTAGAACAGTTCACCTTTCTTAATTTTTTCTTACAGCAGCTCAATACCTACTAATGGTGGCAATATAAAATTTAAATGAAAGTATCATACTCCCTAATTATATCAGCAATATTTTATTTTCTCAATAATGAGCATAAAAGTCGTGACCAAGCCTTTGTTGATTCTTCTTGTTGACTCATTTGTGGTGGTATCACTTTAATTTCCACATTACACATGCAAAATAGGTAAGATCTGTATTTTAAACCATTTTGAAGCTGAGCCATTGGCTGCAGCAGAAGTAAGGTCAAGGCTCTGTGTGACTTTTAAGACCAGAATGATTTGATATGGAAGCAAAGAGTCAAATGCGTTTCCCATCTCCCAGCCCTTGTCCAGAATATTCAGCTGCTGCTACACACCCTGAATTTTGACACCAAAGACATCAGATCTGCAGCAGTTGATACACCTGACATTTAGCACTGCTTTAAATTTTGAAAGGGGAAAAAAAAGCTGGAGCTTTTACTTGTAGCATAATTTTTGATGTATTTCTAAAACTGTGGCAATGGGATCACTTTGCTGTTAAGGGTGTGCAGTCACAATGACAGATAAAGAGTGCTTTTGGCTTTAATTCATTATTCTGACAAGGATTTAGCCATGTCAACGAATTAAAAATTATGTGAGTTGTACTTGTTAATTTTTTTGCCAACTGACATGCCAAATCCTTGAGAGAATAGTGATTTCTGGGCAATGCCAGTTGTTTGCATTTTCTTCCTTTTTCCAGCTGTGTACTTAATCTTCCTCTGGTGTTTTTTGAGCTGTAATGCCATCCCTTTATTTATCAGAATTCTATGCCTGTTTTTGATATGTAGAGATACCCACAGGCTCCCCTAACCTTGTCTCATGTTGCTGTATTGTATGAATTATTCAGAAAGTTTAGCTTTTGAAGTGGTCAGTAATTACATGACTTAACATTGAGATAAAAGACAGAGAGAGAACATGAAGAGACATCACATAACAGATTTTCTATCCTTCAAGTAGTGCCTTGGTGTAAAAATTTTAGAGACAATGTGTAATTAGATGAGTATCT
>NW_020957299.1:75638-77118 GCF_003031625.1 Empidonax traillii | reverse complement strand
GGCAATCCATCTACGTCCTGAGGACCTCGCTGCCACCGTCCAAGCGTGCTTGGCCCCGGCAGATGAACCTCAGGATTAAAGGGTGGGCTCAGTTCCGCGCACACTGTGTCTCACCTAAAAAATCCAATGCGCAGGCTGGAAGGTGGAAAGACCTTCCCCAGTTCTTCGTTCGCGAAGAGACTGGCCATTACAATTATACCTGCCCTGCAAATTTCAGAGAAGCACCCCTAGTGCTCTACAAAAGTAGTAGTTGGTATAAGTAAATCTAATCAGGTTAGCATAATTTAATCCAGTCTTTGGGAAGACAGTGCCTTTCCTCCACAAACAAAATTAAACATTTTAGGGGAGCTCCTGGAGGGATGTACCATACCCAGACAAAACCAGAGTCTATGACGTGTATATATTGTCTGGAGAGGGATATGAGAAGGGGGACAGGCAGTTAGTTCCAAACGTGAACAGAGAGCCAGAATAACCTCTGGGAAGGGCTTCTCTGAAGCATGAGTGGTCCAAGACAGATTAGACCAGAACATCTGTAGAACCCCTACACTTCCAGCAGATAGCATTTCATAGAAGCTTATTGCACTGAGTGCCTTCTTGAAGCCCTATGTAAGTATGAATTAGGCCATTAAAATTTTCTATTACAGGTAAGGAAATATTTGAACTCCAATGAAGAAATCTAGCAATCAGAGGATTGGGGGGGAAAAGGAAACGATAATCATGGGCAAAATCCTGGAAAACTGATGCTACTGCTAAATATAATCTGTAGAGCCACAAAACAGCTCCCTGTACACTAGAAGGAGCAAATAGTCCTAAATGTCAGTTAGTAAGACTTTTCACAGAAGAAATCCCACCCACATAAGTCTACAGGTTTTGTTACCAACATCCATCTTGCTCTGCCCCAACAAGGTCTTTCAGGGCGATACCTTTCTCTGTTCAGACACAGTAGTGATGAACCTGTGTAAGAGCTGCCCTTTTCTTGGGAGGAGGAAGATACCAGAGAAGATAAGAAACTTTTGCAGCTGCCATGCTGACAGCTTTAGAAAGTCTGACTGGGAGACCATCTGGGCTGTGGTCACACCTGAGCTGTGCCTGAACATCCTTGGGTATGCAGCAACCAGTTTGATGCTCAATATGTGGTGTCTTTGGAGCTCCCAAAACAGGGCCAACTAAAAGAGAATAGGGAAAGACAGAGAACGTCCTGAAGAACAGTTGGAGTTAGGGTAGCAAAAGGTCTGTGCAGTAAAGACAAGGCTATGGCAAAGGTTATGGCAAAGGGAATCTCCGAAACACAAAGACATAATTTAGCTTCTTCCTACAAACTGCTGATCCCTGCACTAGGTCAGCTCCACTTGGACTGACCAGCCTCTGTGGCCCTGCCCCACTCTGCTTCTGGCAAGAAAAAATATCCTTCAGGTCAAAAAAAGCAGGAAAGAAAACATCAGGAAAGGAAAACAAAGCCTGTTTGCGATGTTCAGAGTAG
>NW_020957299.1:66779-72741 GCF_003031625.1 Empidonax traillii | reverse complement strand
GTATTGTATGAATTATTCAGAAAGTTTAGCTTTTGAAGTGGTCAGTAATTACATGACTTAACATTGAGATAAAAGACAGAGAGAGAACATGAAGAGACATCACATAACAGATTTTCTATCCTTCAAGTAGTGCCTTGGTGTAAAAATTTTAGAGACAATGTGTAATTAGATGAGTATCTTTAATGTACTCATTGGTATTTTACATTTTCAGAGTTCAGCTTTTCCCCCCTGCTGCCTAAGGAGCACTTAGCTTCTTTTCCCTCATCCGTATGCCCACCTTTTGAACTACTCTTCTTGGGGTTAGTAAATCCTTAAAATACTGGACTATGAGAACTCAGAATGTAAGAAATGCCAATCATAGAGGTTTAGGTCAATACCAGATCTGTGTGTGCCACTGCAGAAAGAGGTACTGTTTGAGGAAAAGCCTGACCTCTGTCCATGGATTCCATCAGCACTTAAAATGGTTCTGCTGGCATGTTAATGGGTCCATCTCCATCTTCTTCATTTAGCATTTGTTTTGGATCCATAGTCCATTCATTTGCATTCTTTTAATATTCTGGTGTAGTTTGCCTCTAAAATCTCCTGTAGCAGTGAGTCACAGAAGTACTTTTTCAAAACCTTTTTTAAGTCAATCTCCTGCTAGTTTCAGCAAGTGCTCTCTGCTTCTAGTGTTATAGGATTTGGGGAACAGTAGTCCTGCATTTACCTTTTCCTCAGCATGTGTGATTTTTTTTTTTTTTCAGAGTTCAGCAGTATGCAAGCTTTGTTTACATTCTTTTTCTTTGGTCACATTGACTTATGTTTATCTATACCAATCCTCATCTGTCACGTTTTTGAGCACTCTATTTTTTGAAAGCCTGATGTAATCCCTTGTCATTGATGCAGCTTTTGGTTACCCAAAAGATGGCAATGCCATCCTCACATTTCAAGATTTCACCACATATTTCTTTTGGGTCACTGATGAGATATCAGATAAAGCTGGTCTCAACACTTATCCACAGTAGGATCCACTAATGAATCTTATACAGCCTGAAAACCACTAAGCTCTATTCTGCTCTTCTGGACTTTTAATTGACTGTAAATTCATAGAAGGACATTTCTGCCAAACTCATAACAACTTCACAACCTTAAAAAAAATTGCTGTGGAAACTTGTCAAAGGTCTTTTAAAAACCCACATTTCTTATGTTTACTGCATCTCCACTTATAGACTTGTTGCAACCATACAGCAGCAATAGATTGGTGAGGCAGGATTCCCCTTTCCAACAGAATTTCTCACCTTTTCCCAGCAGTGTGTGCACTCCATAATCTTCTTCTTTCCTTCAAACTCTTACAGCTTACTGGTAATAGAAGTCCTCCCTGTAAATAAGACTCATGCTGGAAAGTGTGACATAGATTTTTGGTCTAATACTTTATGTGTATTTACCTAAGCGAAGCTCCTCTGACTGATCTGCTATGAAGAATATATTGAGTACAGGAACTTCCACAGCAACTTTCACAGTGAAGAATTTATTGAGGTTCTCTGCCCTAGCCTTATCAATTTTCAGTGCCCCTCTGACACCACCAAGCAAGCCCAGCAATTTTCGAGCTTGTTTCCTTTTTTCTTGTATTTTAATAAAGATTTTATCTCAGAATGAAACATGATTTGCAAGATGGTCTCCAGATAATCTTTTTTAGCTCTTTTGATTTCCTACTTACTTTTTGAATGCTCTGACTTCTCATTCAGTGAGCTTAACCATTTTTAAGTGCCAGCCTTTTCTATGGGAGAGTATCCTTGCCTTTCAAAGAATCTTAGAACTATAGAATGGTTTGGGTTGGAGGGGATGTATAAATGTCATTTATTTTACCTTCTCTGCAACGAACAGTGACATCTTCAACTAGATCAGGTTGCTCAAAACCCCACCCAGCCAGACCTTGAATATTTCCAGGCATGGGACACCATCTGCAAACTTGCTGAGAGTGCACTTGATCTCGTTGTCCATGCCACTGATGAAGCCATTAACAGTGTTGGTCCTAATACAGACCCCTGAAGGACACCACTCATCACTGATCTCCATCTGGGCATTGAGCCATTGCTCTCTTCTCTCTGGATGTAACCATCCAGCCAACTTCTTATCCAGACTCAGGGCCTTGACTTTACTCTTTGCCTGACCCATATCCCTGAACTCCAGTAGTGTGTGCTCACCGCAGTCCAGACCACCTCCAGTCTTGAAGTCACCAGTTAGTTCATTTGCACTGTTTTGTTTCCTATGAAGCTGTTCAGCACTTGTGTGAGACTGCTTTGTTTTCTTTTTGATTTGTGGCAGAGAATTTACCTGTGCTTCTACAAGTACTTTTGAACAGACATCAGATTGCTTAGAGGTTTATTGTTTGGTAGACTTTGTTTTTATTATTGTTTTTATTCTGTCTCATTTTTATATAGTTCCATATGTGTTGTATTTGACCTCTCTTCCGTGGTGTATCTAATCCTGTTATGAGCACTCTTACAGACTGACTTTCCTTTCCCATGTCTTAGATTTGGTCCTTCAAAACCAAATTTAGAATGGCAGCCTATCTCGAGTGCACAAAGACCAGTTATTCAAGGAGGCAATGATTTATTGTGTCCAAAAACTTTTATGCTCTTCATAAAATATTGATCCAGTCTATATGCACATCATAGAGAATTCCCACTATTACCATTTTCTCTAAATCTACTTAAAAAAAGACTTAACCTAAAAACCCTGGCAAAAGCAAAACAACCAACACAGGCCATGAATCTTAGATCTTCGTGCATAAGACCTAGATTCAAACTGCATATGACTGCCCATTCATACTGAGATTGCAGCTGTGGAAGAAGTTTCACAAAACAACCTGAAGCAAATCAGTGCACTTCACCACTGAGACAGTTCACCAGCATTTTTGTGACTCTTCCTCTTTAGCCTTACATTTTGAAGGAGCGTGAAAATTTATTTCTGTCAATCAGAATGCCAGCATTTCAGAAGTGCTGTTCAGAAAGGCAGCAGTTCAGGTTATATCACAAATAGGATGTCCCATATTTATTTCAGTAGTGGAATGATTATGTTAAAATGTTTTGGTTTGCTGTGTCCAAATACTACATTATGCTAAAGAAAAGTTATGGCTACTTGTTTAGGTTATTAGTTAGGTGTTCAGATTAGAACCAGCATGAGATAATTACAGTGAAATACCATCAATTTTGAGGCAAAATTTTCTCCTCTGAAATGTGGAGCTATATCAGCTCCTTCATACAGAATGTTTCTAATTTGATGGTGTGCCCCAGCGGAAACCTTTTCAACTTCACATAGTGAGCTTCTTGGAAAAATTTTTGACAGCTTTAACGCTGAAAATACGCAATTGTAATTGTCTCTGTATCTCATTCATTGTCTGTGTTCAGACCCTTTGTATAAGAACTTAGGAGCTGTTCCTTCATGCTGGGCATATCTAGGAGGACTTGAAAGAATTCCAGGTTTGATGGGGAGGTCTGTTGTGTCTGTCAAGGGTAAAGACTCATGGCTTCCATTGAGAGCAGGTCAGTAGTTCCATATATTTCACACATGTTTACCAGTGTTCTGCAGTAAGTGCTTTCTGATTTTGAGCTTGACAAACAGTCTTCAATGAGTTGCAAACTCTCACAAAAAAAAAAAAATTAGATGAGTAACTTGCAGTGAGGAAAGAGGGAAAAATAGTAAGTCCAGGACTTTCTCTTTTAAAAACTGTGGATGGTACACCATCAGTAAATAATTTTCAGGGTCTTCCTTATTTCCCACAGTATACAACTGCATGCTAGACACTGCAGCTACTCTGCTTGGCAGAAGCACTCAGCTGGGCAACAAGTCTTCGGGAACATCACTTTTGGAACTTCTTCTGTTTTTATTGGACAAGCACCTCACTTGCAGCTGTTCACTCATTAGTTGAGTCTGTGCAGTTACTTTAATCAAACCCCAGGATTCTCATTTTCAATTAAAAAGAGGTTTTCTAATCTATTGACAACACCACTTAGTAACAGATCACATTGAAATACAAGTTCTGGGATATTTTTAAACATCTTTTGCCTGGTCAGCTGTATTTTAAACTACTTCAATTGGAGAAAATAACTCTTCATCTCCAACTGTCCCTGAAACAGTTCAAAGGAGTCCCTGTGGTATATTCATGCCCTTAGGGCAAAATGTCATTATATGTGTAAGAATATTGTAGAGGATTAATGACTTTCCAAAGGTCAAGCAAGCCTTTTTCCTGTTCCTTTTACAAAAATAAAAAATAAAAAGTCAAAGAATATTTCCATGCATTAAATCTTAGTGAGGTATGGGAGAAGATCACTTTTTTCTGCTGGAATTGGTTTAGTCACACACAGAACCTCATTCTTGAAGCCACCAATATTCTCTTTTTCTCATCTGCAGATAGAGTACTAGCAAAACTCTCAACATTTCTAAAGTGTCCTTTGCTATTTGCATCATTTTTTATGACACTTCCTTAAAAATGCTAAGGTTGCTTTTCTGTCAAAATGGGAGATCTCCTCATCACATTGCAGGATGACTTCTCAGAACCCTGCAATTTATTTGGGAATTTCTGGAAATTATACTTTAGTGTCAGCACCTTCACTTTGCCTATGTTTACCAGGACCTGGTAATCAGAGACTTTTCTTCTTTAAAAGAGGATTATTTTTAAAAACTACCCAATAATAACAGATTTGTTTGGAACTTGGATTATGCCCAATTTTTCTTCTAGCAGGTGGAGTATCTTTCCCTACAAACCACAGAGGGCACAGGAGGTAGCTATATGTGGCAAGACCTCATGGTGGGAGGCAAGTGGCAAATGACATTCATATTATTCATCCCAAATTCCCATTCTTGGCTATGCTTTGACTGCTTAACTGAGATGCTGGGCTACAGTTCCTCACACCTGACTCTGTCTCAGATGCAGATGTCAATGGTTGAGGTAGGCAGCTCCAGTTACACTCAACGGGAATATCATCAGTACAGTCAGTGGAGCCTGGGTGAGATTTATCTGACCAAAGGCAGACAGCTACTCTGGGACGAGAGTGATCCTAATCTAGACTGCACTGGCAGTCTCAGCTGGCTGTTCTTTCATTTGTAAGGGGAGTCTAGCCTGGCTTGCTCAGATGTGCACCTGCACTGCCCACAGCCATATCCTCTCAGATGAATTCCCCCCCCACGCTACATGTGCCAACCACCCAAGTGACCAAACAGGACTGAAAGCCACATCCAGAAAATTATTCATATGCAGGCAATTCATATTCACAGTTCTGACAGATTCAGAGCAATGATTAAACTCATGTCCCAAAACTCAGCTGAATCCAAAGGGCAAAAACATACCCCGTGTGACCCACAAGATTTGGGGTTATGATGCACAAACAAGATGCTTGCAGCTCAAAGGTAGCTGAAATAAGTTGCTTGCAGCTCAAAGGTAGCTGAAATCAGTTGCTTGCAATAATGGTCCTGCTGCATGTTCCTCCTCAGTGGTACCTTACAGTAAACACAGGATAATCTAAGGAATTTTAGCCCTTAAAGAATAAAAGGTGCAGCTGCCTTGTGTTTACTGAAGATCATGTGAAAAAGGCAAGTGGAGGACAGCATCTGAGTGGCTGACATAACGGATGAGATTCATCTGATCAAACGGAAGCACCTTTTACCTTTTAGGTACGTGGTAGTTAACAAGGGCTTGTTTGCTCAGCTCTTCTCATCCTAAAGTAGATCTCCAGACTACGTAAAATGAATTTTTCCCTACATTTAAGTAATCTCTCTACTGGTTGGAAAAGGACAAGGTCACTTAGAGATGGACACACACACAGACAGATAGGATGTGCCCCTATCATGGAAACTTTTTGTTATACAACAATTTACATGAATATAATGCTATCCCAAAGTGATATGTGCACGTGCCCATGACTTTTCATGAGCTGGGCCAGAGATTTAATTTTTCCTCCTGTTGATGAGTATCTTGCCCAGA
>NW_020957299.1:40819-66480 GCF_003031625.1 Empidonax traillii | reverse complement strand
TAGAGATGGACACACACACAGACAGATAGGATGTGCCCCTATCATGGAAACTTTTTGTTATACAACAATTTACATGAATATAATGCTATCCCAAAGTGATATGTGCACGTGCCCATGACTTTTCATGAGCTGGGCCAGAGATTTAATTTTTCCTCCTGTTGATGAGTATCTTGCCCAGAGAGAGGTGATGGGGCACAGCTGCAACCATGGTTTTTTTATGAGCATTTTTCGGTGAGGAGCATCTTTTATTCCAAATCTTTTAGGGGAATAACATTTTTACATTAATTAGCACTTGTATTTGTGTATTTATGGAAGCACTTCACAAATTCCATTTTTATTTATGAAAGCATTTCATGCTGCTATCAACACTATCCCAAGAAACTTGGATTGTTTGCATTAAAAATAATAATAAACAAGCAGGAGTTCATTTGAAAATAACAAGGTCTCTGAGCAATTTTATTGTTTGGAAAGAGGGTCACTGCTGAAAGCACTTTCATTGAGGCTGATTAGATAGACCATGGGGGTTTTGCTGCAAATATTTTCATTCCAGCAGAAATGATATTAACTACTTAAAGTCTGATGTGCAACATGGAGGCAGAAGAATAACAAACAAATTGTTCACTGGGTGCCTTTTGAACCTGCCTGGCAGCATCCTATGAACTCTCATGTTTGGACGACATTCTCAGGCACTGGGTGTGATTCTTGGGGTGTCTTGCACAGGGCCAGGACTTGGACTTGGTGATCCTTATGGGTCCTTTCCAGCTCAGCATGTTCTATGATTCTATAATCCTGTCCATTCTGCCCATAATCACACAAACACCAGAAATAGTTTTTAGGTGGGAAAACTATACCTGTGCTGTAGGGAAATTTTTTAGAGTACAAGACTGTCTCACAAATTCTCCATGCTATATGGATCTAGTTCCAGGGCTGAAAGGAGAGCCATGACAAATTAGGAGCTCTAACATTATGCTGTATGTGTGACTAATCCTTTCTATCCTGCCTATTAACCTCTATTTGAGGCAGATCAAGTGAAGCCCAGCTCAACACCAGCTGCCACCACCCACACACTCAGCAGAGAGTCTCTTGTAGGGTGAAATTTATGGCTGTGTTGAAACACACCAATTTCGCTCGTATTCAGTCTGCAGTCCATCACACTGGTTCTCCCTGAAGAAAGTGAAGTGAACCAGCTCCTGCAGACAGCCCTGACAGCACCCATTGCTTTATTTTGGTAGTACAGGTGGCTGTCTGGATTGGAAATCAGAGAGAAGAGGTCAGGATGAGCAGGCACACCCTGGCTACCTTTAATCCAGTTCGGTTCAGCTCAGGCTGACCCCTTCATTGTGTTACCAGGTGGCGGCTTGTACAGACTGTTCTGCCACAGCCACCCTCCTGCTGATGGCAGTTAATGTGAGGGTGTCTACATGTATCGCAGGCATACTTTGGGTTACTTAGCATACAGGGATGCCTGAAGTTTGGAAAAGGCTACTCTGAGCCAGTCTGGGAGTAAGTCAGGGCACGTTCACAAACACAGAGCAGAAGCTGTGTCAGGGTACTAGGAAAGCTCTTTGAAAAGACACAAGTTTTGCACTTGACAAACAGGGTGCAGCTTTGTTCTGCAGATCTTTCTGTGTCAGACAGTGTCTTGTCTCCCCATCCGCACTGTGGCGTGTGGTGAAGGAGAACTGACCCATCTGGCAGATGCCAAGGTCCAGGGACAGAAAGGATGACAGGCAGATGGTAAAACTGGGTAAGTGGGATATAGGTCTCCAAGTGGTTGCAAGAGCCTTCTCAAAGCTCTGACATTTCTTGGTTTCCCTCTCGAGGAGCAGAAACCTCTGGAAAATGTACTTTAAGAAAATCTGGTGGTTGACAGGCCACCAGTAGATCTTCAGGCCAAGTAACCCCAGAGCACTGCTGTGAAACCACAGGAAACAAAGAAATGTCCAAACTCCTCATTACAGTCATTTATTTGGCAGATTGTTAGAAAGGGTTAACATAAGCAGAGAAGTAAGGGGAGGAACTCCTGCAGAGATGTGACTGATTTGGTAAAGAACCATTTGTGGTAACATAAAAATCCTATCTAGAGCTGGAGAAAGTGGCAGAGAGCAGGGAAATGGTTCCTTTTGATCCCTCATGCCCAACATTCTTGGAGTCAGGTAGGTTATACCTGTGGTCAGGTATCAAGTGGGTGCAGCAGGACCATATTCTTAATAACTATTTCTTACAGTATTCTCACTATGGCCATACTGAACCACACTGCAGCTCAGAAAATCAGGGGAGGAGAGAGAGAGAGAGAGAGAGAGGGACAGTGTATCTGTCGGCATCTGTGAGTGACGAAGCTCTGCTGCTGCTGCTTTAAACAGTTATTTAATTTAAACTTGTCTAATTTAATTCTTCTGCTCTTGAACTGTCAGCTCCTGTCTCTGCAGTACCAAAAAGTGCAACCTTCACTGCCCATTAATCCAATTTATGCTCCAGCACCAACACCTTCCTCCCAGGCTGCCCATTATGCAGAGAAGAGCTCCTTATAAAATCTACAAAGTTTTAGCAAGTTCATGTTGTGAATGCTCTTCAGCCAGGATGGTTATAAAGCAGCCCAGCTGGAGATGAGGTCACCAGTCTGCTCTCCGCTACCTCCCACATTGAACATGGTGGTTTCTTATGGTTTTATCTTTTCCACCATATCTGTATTGCAAACCCAATATATCCACTTTCATTACTACACTCAAACTATTCACAGTATAGAGTTAACAGGTGTGGCAGCAAATTCCTGAGCTGAAGGGACTATTTGGTCTGCTCTTTGATCAGCATCTGAAGGTCTTGATCCCTCACAAGGACCTCTGGGCCTTCACAGACATTACTACCTATAATAATGTCACAATTTGGCCTGTGGCTGTCACTTTCAGCATAAGTGGGGGTGTTGCTCCCAGTGCCTGGGGTTTGCTGCGGTTTTTCACTTTGCCTTACAAGATCATGCTCTGGTAGATTTAGAAGGACAAAAGGCATTAAAGCAGACTATGGCTTTTTCTCATTCATTCCCTGGTCTTTAACCATTCAAGTACGAGCTAGATTAGTACAGTTAGTCTTAAATTACCCTAATGAGTCTTAAATCAAGGGGAGAGGAGAACTGGATGTCAAATGTCAGTTCACCGCATGGATAGAGTTCAGGTTGGCTATAAACAAAATGGATTTCAGTAGAGTTGCCTTGAATATACAGACATATAGCCAAGAGCTTAAAGTAACATTTCAGAAGACTCATCAGAGCAGTGGCTGGGTTTTCAATAGAAGCACTTAGCCACATTTCAGCCATGCAGTGTCATTAGTGTTGGAGGGAATGCTCAGGTGCAATTTGTCTCGCTGTTTCCAAGTAAGCAAAGTGGAACCAATAATTCTATTAATTAAAGCTGAGGCGGTATTTGCCACACTGGCAGAAATAGAGTCCTGTGTCTATATATTAGAGTGGAAATTAATCAATGGAAAAACATGGAATAGAAAATGCTATTCTAAAAAAAAAAAAAAAAAAAAAAAAAAAAAAAAAAAAAAAAAAAAAAAAAAAAAAAAAAAAAAAAAAAAAAAAAAAAAAAAAAAAAAAAAAAAAAAAAAAAAAAAAAAAAAAAAACCACACCATTTCAAAAAACACAACACAACACAACAAGAAAGTGAACCAATAATTATCTTTTACACCAAGGCAGCTGTTTTGCTAATTGCAGTATATATGCAAGGCATGAGTAAGTCTGCAGTTCTCTTGACATAAAGACAGAAATCAAATCATGAAACATGTTCTTCTGTTGTCGTGTTCAATGCATTAAATCATACTGAGTAGGCATCAGCAGAAAGCCTGCAGGACTTGGAAATAACCTTTGTGCCATCAAGAGAAAGCATTACAGGATGTTAGCCATTTATGCAAGAGATAATGGCATCTTTATTACTGGAGGTGGGGAACAGCCAGAGAGCTGAGCCAGACCAGGACAAAAGTATTCTTATAGTTTAAGGAACTTTCTTAGTGGAACCTTAATTTCAAACTTGAGCATGCTTGGGACAATGTACTACAAACTTTATTCATATTTATCTGTTCATTCCTAAGTCAAATTTTTTACTGGCTGAAGCAGTACCAAATTCAACAGCTCACTATTCTGTGCAACAATCACCTTATGATTTCTCTTATTGTTCAATGTAAAACATTCTATCTAAGGGAAGGGAAGGAAAATCGTGTCTGTATTTTTATAGCATAACATATGAAGATACCAAGAAAACTAAAGCAATATTAGTGTTAATCATAATTTAATTATATCATTCAGTATAACCATCTGTTGTGAGAAAATGACCTGGCAGCAAAGCAAGCAGAGCCTGACAAGCCAGACTGCATATAGACAATAAATCATTTGACAAATACAATCTGCTTTCATTCCTTTTTGCTAACTAATCTATGTAACAGCTCTGCTGAGTTACTGAATCTTACAAGGATATTACTGGCTCCCAACATGCCCACATGGCTGCTAATGCAATGAGAGAAAGGTTACGTTTTACCTAAGGGCAAACTAAATCCAGCTTTATTGACATGCACTGTTAGATGCTCTGGAGATCAGTGGGAAATTAAAGGTACAGAACTATTGAAGGAACATCAAAAAACTTTTAAGAAGTATCTAAAATATTTTCCTTTTCCCTGTTGATTGTTGATTTTACAGTCATAAAGATTAGAAAAGATACTTGTAGCCAAAATAATTAATATTTTTATATTAATAGATGAAGAGACCAGGTAAGCATGAAGTTAAATACTAGAATTTTAAAGGTACATGAAAAGCAAAGGTCACAGCAATGATCGTGGCCATGGCTGAGGATTTCCCTACAGGTGCCAGACTTGTAAGGACACAGAGCTGCACCAGAGGGGCAATACAATGGGACCAGAGCTAGGGGCAGCTGCATCCACAGTCTGAATGTGGCCAAATGATCTTGTGCCTAAATTTCACTCAGTAAGCTAAACCACTGGTCCGCTTGCTATCAGACCTCAGCAGCTTATTTCACTTCTCCTTTCTACAGGCTTAAGCTTTTTAAGAGTTAAGAGTAACTCTGATACTGCATCTCTCTCTCCCAGAGAGTAGCAGTACTAATTGTGCCAGGGCCAGGGCTGACAAGCAACGGCTCTCGTGATGTGCGTCAGGCATGTGTTCACACAGTGTGCAGCCTTTGATGCACCAGGCTGTGCTTTTCCACCCACTGGGTTTTGATGGATCTCATCAAGCCCATTTCTCTTTGGCCTTGGGCTCATTGTCAATGGATCATTTATTTTTAGCATCCACTGCCTACTGGGTTGGGCCTGAAGTCCACACTGGAGCTATCAGCTGCTTCACCAGCAGCTCTTAGCTCTCCCCTCTCTCTGCTAAGGCTGCTTTGAGTGGTGCTATGCTCATCCAAGAGTACTGAGAGCTGTCACAGACTGCAGCCCACTGGGATATGCTCACTTCTCCTGGTCAACCCCCGCCCACATTACTACATGGGGTTGCTGTGTTTCCTGTATGTTAGTCTTGCCTTTTTCTCTGCCTATAGATTATTATGGTCCAGTGATCATATCCTGCTGAATAAAAGAGTCTCAGGGAGTGATCCTGATGTCAAGAGGTGTGGACTGTTAATGTCTACGTTATTTAGAACTAGGTCCTTGCAGAGGAAACCATCCAGGACCACATCACAAAACTCTTGGCCACACGTTTTCTCTGCTATGGACATGGGGTTTCTTTCTTCAAAACATTTGAAGTACTGAGAAGCCTGTGGTGAGATCATCTGCATAGCAGTCATCAGGCACAAAGCACGGTATGTACTGCAGTTCCCATGGAATCGTTTAGGTTGGAAAAGGCCTCTCAGGTCATCAAGTCCAGCTTTAAACCCAGCACTGCCGTGGTGCCTGCGAGGGCACAGTGGGATGACTGAGGGTGCCAAGCCTGCTGCAACTGCAGTGCAATGTTTGTGTAATGGAAGAGCCCAAACCTGATCTTGATTAATAAAATTCTCTCTTGGTTGCTTACAATAGAACTCTCCTGGTTCCGCTCAGAGGTATCAGGGGCACTGATTGTGATACTGAGCAGCCTCACAGTTAAAAAAGGCCGAGAGACACAGAAGACTGCAGGCCAAATGAATTGTAGCTTTCCCACTGCTGAAACCCAAATTCTGTTATATATTATACAGAAGAACTGCAGTGAAACTGAGAAGGGGTGAAAGGTGGGGAACTGTCAAATATGATCATTTAGTCTCATGGATCAAGCAATTATGTCTTTTCATTTATATTTATCATGCTAAATCCAGTTTTATTCACTGTGCAGCACTACAACAAAATGTTACCTTATAAAAATTACAGATCCTTGAGGCAGCCTGTCTCTTCTTATAATCATCTAGTGGAAGAAAAAAAGTCTTCATGTTCATGGAAAATCCACCCTCAAAGTATGTGCTATAGTGATATGATTGTCTCTTGACCTATGGCATGCAAGTACTTCTTTCACAGTTCCACTCACTCATTAAGCTGCTAGTCACCATTCACCGTGGCTGGAATTTTTTTGTATCTTATGTTAAGTGTAACTAATCCTTCTCTTATTATTTTTTAAATTAGGCTTTAAAACAATCACTCCATTACTTTTAAACTATTTCAGTTTTAGGTCGTGACAGTAGCATAAAATCATGGCTGGGCTTCGTGAACGAAGATTTGAGAAGGGCTCAACCCACGCTTGCTACAAGCGCGCTGATGGCTAAAAAGGCCAATGAGAGATAGACAAGTCCAGTTGCAGAACGTACAGCAGAAAGACATAAAATAAAGCAGTGATTAACAAACGGTCATCACTTTGACTACAATTATTCACATAGTTTCACTCTCTTGACCAATGTCCTTTAATGACTGCAGATTACTCGTTCTCCCTCTACCCCTCTGCTCCTCCAGGTCAAAAATCTAACAGTCATCCAGGCTGACCCAGAGCTGATACCTTATGATAGGCCACAACCACCTCTGTTGCACAAGGATTTAAGGCAGTAATTAGAGATAAAAGATTCATTTGTGTTTCTGTGTTCATCCGTTACCTGATTCCCTGTAGCTTGAAGATAAATCTCTTTCTATCTCCCGCTGACCGTAGGGTCAGTCTCCATTGCATATTCTGGCACCTTAGACATCTGCAGGTAGATATCTCAGTACAGGTGGCTTATCTGGATCCAATTTACGCCCTATGAGCTTTCTTGCTTCAAAGCAGACAGAGCAAAGATCAGGATATAAATAATTCTCAGATGTTTTACTGTTCAGTTTAAAATAAGTGGACTTGGTATTTCCCATGGGCAGGAAAACTCCATGAGAGAGATCACATCTAAAGGTCTACAACAGAGACAAGTTCTGCAAGGTCACTCAGAGAGGCACATCTCACTCCTCAGCTCAGCCACCTCCCTGGTTTCTCTTTTCCCCTCTGGATTACATAGGTGGCTTTTTGTGTTCTTTAATCCATTTTTTTTGTACCTGGGCCAGCTCACAAAAAGGAAATACAAGCATTATTTTTGTGGGCACTATTTTTTAGGTGTTTAAGAAACTATAATCTAAAATGTCACCTCCTGAAGCCCTTTGCCTCAATTTCCCTGTTTACCAATAGGACTATTCAATAGACAGATGATTCTGCAATATGTGATTGTCTCTTCCATATTCCACAGCTCCTCTCATTACAGAGATTCACAGATTCTGAGTGACTTATTAGAACTTCCTCTCCAGATACTTCTTTTTGCATATATTCATAACTTCCATCTAAGTGATGCTGACTTCCTGATCAGGGAACATTTAAAGTACCTTTAGATGTTTTTTCCATAAAGACACAATTTTTCTACAAGGATAGCAGCAATCAGTTGCACACAAAACTGAAGTTTAGCAAATTAATCATTGATTCATATAGGAGAGGTCCATAGCAAAGTGCAAATATGGTCTTATTAAATTCATCTCATGCTCTGGATCACCCTAGGCAAAGATAAACAGCTTCTGCTCTTTCAGAATTCTGGTTAACACTTTGCAATTAATGCAAAATAATACCTAGATCAGAGAAGTTTTTATCTGTCAGACCTGATGACACAGTAAGAATATACAGCAGCTCACTAGTGTCTGATAGAGAGCAGATATCTGTCACTTAATTTTAAAGGGCCCATAAGCATCAAAAAATAACACTGAGAGTGCAAAAGTTTTCTACAATTCCCTCTCTGTTCTCACATGGAACCTTAAGCAAATTATGAGGAAAAAGGATCCTCACAATTAACACTTTACCATGGGCAGCCCTGGGTGAATATTGTTAGGGTTTCATGTGACAAGATGAAGAAGGCAAAAATTCTGTAAACAGTAGGCAGAGGGAGTCCTACCTCACTACTCTCAACAAGTCTATGTAGACATTTTCTCTCTAAAGTACTATTTAAAGGAGCAATGCAGTCACCCTGATCCTACTGCAATAGCTTCATTTGGAGTATCCTAAACTTTTAGATATATTACATATATCTGAATTTAGAAAAGCCTTTGCTATTACCCTACTTTATGTTTTCAGGGTAGAACATTTATTTCTCTGCTATTTTCTTAGAAGAACTTCTCTAACAAAAGTTAGAGAATACCTGAGGCTGTGTTAACCTTGCCCCATACCACCAGGTCAATGAATAATTCAAGAAACCTAGTTTTTGAAGTAAGCTCTAATTAGACAGTTTAACTTCCATCTAAATGGAGTCCAGCAGAAAAATGGGACTCTTTTCTTCTGCTTGAGTTGAAACACTGATGAGATGATAATGTATGGGTGAAAATAGAACCAAAGGCCAAGTGCAACAACCAGTGGCATAACACAATGTGAACCTGTGTTTGATTTTGGAGTTTTTTTTACTCAGTATCCTTTTGTGTATTTTAGGAATCACCCCAAGGCATAGCTTTGAAATAGAGCTGAAACTGAGAAGTGGTAGATTTCCTTCTGGTGTTTTTGGAAGAGTGCACATTATGAGAAAAGGCACAGGAGGAACAGGTTCGCATGTTCACTTGAATCCTGGGATTGTCTTGCAGTCCAGGATTCCCACTCTTCCACCGTCTGCTCATCCACTGCTAGAATGCTATTTTGATCTCTGGAAGAAGACAAGCATGATTATGAGGATGATGTTCTTTATGCAGCACTGTACTTTATGTCTCCAAATGCAAAGTGCTACCCAGAACTGGAGCTGAAACCAATCTTTTTGAACTGATTTTTTTCTTTCTTTTATGTTGTGGCAGGCCAAAATCCCATATCCTAATAAAACACCCTTTTAAACCTTGGAGATGGAATAAGAATTTTGTGCCTTGGATTTATCACTGAATTTTATGTCCTAAAAAGCATGTAGTTTTATGCTAGCATTCAGCAACTGTTTGCTCTCCAGAATTATTAGCTATTTCAGAGTTCTGCTGCTGGCCTGTACCTCTTATTTATAGATCGTGCCAGCACACAGATTTTTATTCATTAGAAACTCTGCACTGCACTAAAAACAAGGCCATCTATATGCAAGCTGTAGCCATAGGTAGATAAAATTTTTACACAGCATTTCAATAACAACAGGGTAAATTCAATTAGCTCTAATAGTCTCACCACTATTAGAATGTAGATGACACTGAATCATGGCGTTTAAACTGTTCATTCATCTTTGCAGCAAAGCAAAGAAATTTGCCACTCTTTTCACTTCCATATTACAGGTGCTTTTGCTGCCCTCATGAATTCTGCCTAATTCTTGGATCCAGATTGCCAGAATTCAGTTGAAACTTACTGGTGTCCTGCTTTGGGAGAAAGGGTCATTTCTTTGGGAGAAAGGGGCATTTCAAGCAGGACCATGGAAGATGCACATCCATTACTACAGTGGGTCAGGCCTTCGTATGAAACCTGTAAGGACTCAGTGTCCCCCAAACCTATGATTCTGACACAGGGTCTCTTTTGGGAAGCCCTGAATTAAGGACACAGGGTCTTCCTACCACATGGGAATGCAGGGACATGACATGGAGACTGCTGGGATATAGAAAAAGAGAGACCTCAACCAGATGATGTAAATGATGAGAAGAGGGATGGGCACCTCTCTAAGGTACATATTTCCCCACCTAATTGCTCCTTAGTGGATCCCTGGAGGTTTTTAAGCAGAGATTGGATGTGGCCCTTAGTGCCATGATATAGTAATTGGAGTTGGATCAGGGGTTGGACTTGATGATCTTGGAGGTCTTTTCCAACCCAATCTATTCTATGATTCTATGATTCTATGATTCTCCAACAGACACCTAAGACCACGTATTTCCCCTCTCCCCCATTATACTCTGAGTAGGTTTAATTAGTATCCTCTCTTCAAGTCTGAGCATCTCGGCTTGCAATAAAATGTAGCTCTGCAAATTCAAGACATTTTGCAGTTGCTGGTGCTAGCTGTGTATTTTGAGAAACAAAGATATTTTTATGTTCCTTGAGGGAAACAAATCAGTACTTATTTCTTAAACATAACTATATTTTTTCATGGCTAAGTTAAAGACTGAATTACTTGCAAATTACCACTACTACTATATCATTTATTCTTCATCACTGTTTAATCATTAGAGTTTCTCAGTGATGCAAGAATTATTATGTTTTGTTTCAGCTATTAAAAAACAGGCAGGTGATAACTTTAAGTAGCTTCATAATCACAGAGCTGAGTAAATATTCATAACAAAGTAAAAGAATCTGAGGATGCTTAGGAGAAGAGGAAACCAAAATCCTATTTAAATTTCACAGAACACTTCAAATAAAGCATTGTGTTTCAAAATGTACCATGACCATAATTTTCTAGAAATAACTTAAATTCTATTTCTTCAAATTAAGTCCCTTTTCACAGGATGAAATTGTAATTAAACAAACCATTTTTACATTTGGCCCTTGTCAAAAATAATGCAGAAAAATAAAGAGATTTCTTATGCAAGCACTTCCATTTTTCTTAAAGATATTTTTCTTTACTCCATCTACAATAAAAGTATCAGGTGACTATAAATTTGCATCAGATTTCATGCTATTTCAGCACCAGAACTGGGGCAGCACTGGAAGGTTGGAAACCCACTGTTTTGGAAAGATGCACATTAAGTGGTCATGCAGTCTGCATGCTGTATATATACCACTAAAAAAAAAGCATCTTGAAGGATTGCTTTGTGTTGCTTGAGTAGACACTGTTTCTAAAAATAAAAAACCTTACAAGATCCTAACCCTTGTGCTCTTCTCTTTTTTTTTTTTTTCTCTGTGTGTGAAATGTCATGAAGGCTGAGCTGCCACTGCCAGTAGGGCAGTGTTTTCATGTCAAGCAGCTGAGGACACACCAGTGTGATGATTTTTGGGCATATGGAAGTGTGTTGAGGATGTAAAGCCCTGGTAGGATAAAACTAGAAGACTGTACAGCAGAGAGGGAGCCAAACCCATAGCCGCCTTGCCCCAGATGTCTTTTGGGATTCCTGCTGGCACAGGCTATTGCCCAAACTGTGCACAGGTACTGTCTGAAACCACTAGCTGGTACAAGTCAAATTCATGCTGGTAGGGTGTTAGTTAATGAGCAAACTGGGATATGCAGAATCTGTGCTCAAAGCGGCATTCCAGCCCTATTTTGTTAACTAATATTGAGTGCTGCCAGGATTGGAGCTGGCAATGCAGGTGTGGGGATCAGACTGGACCGGAAGAACACTGCTGAGATTTTCATCAAAATGGAAGCCAAACATTATATAAAATCCGGGACAGGGAAACTGCCTGTATTCAGGAATGAAGTTTAATCATGCTGATAACTTTAGGTATGTGCTCAAAGCTCAGTTGACATCCCTGGCACTGAAGATCATGCTGTCAAGCCCCTCTTCCATGAGTCAAGACTTCCATGACTGCCAGGTGGTTCCTTCCTGTGGGTAAGCAGCATGTGCACCACCTGCTCATAGAGCCCAAAATAGGGCCAGGGGAACTGCAGATCTGTGTCAAAACAGGCACATATATCAGTCACTGACTTCAGGGGAGATGTTGTCAGCTGCCTTACCCTATTTCTGTACTTTAATCTGGGACTTGGTGCATGTGTAATGCAGTGGGAAAACAATGGGCTTTTTAAAAATTTTATTCCAGGACACTATTTCCTCACAAAGATCATTAAGAAATTATCTGCTAGGCATCCAAAAGCCTCCTCCTACTCTTTTATTGTATGTTTTCTAGGGAATATTACACGTCATGCTATCAGTTAAAAAAACATTTTAAAATTTTTCCTCTATCATGCAAGGAGCAGCACAAAAATTCTCCCTGGATTGGTACACCAACACAATGGTCTACTAGTGTGCACTTTGTTATTCAAACAAGATCAAGTCCTCATTATCCAACACTGTATAAACACATTAAAAAACAATCCCATACCTAAAGGGTTTTCAGTTTAAACAGAGCAAGCAGTCAGGCAAAAGATGCTTTTCTATCTCATAGCTATTCTCCTGACAAGGAACTGAGGCACAGAGAAGTGATTAGACCAAGCATAGTCACACAGAAATTTTATTGTGCAGCCAGGAATCGAACTCAGGTTTCCAGAATACCAGCTCTATGTCTTAATCTCAAATCAGGCCTCTGTATGAGTGGTGCATTGAAAATACTCGAAGTCAAGAGATGTGCCAAAAACAAGCACATTGTGCCAACAGTGTAAACTAATTGCATTTTATTAATTACTTCACTTTCAGTCATTTGAACTGTTATTAGCAGCTCAGACCGGGAATGCTTTCAAATTAGGTTATTTTATCTTGCATTTTCTCTTCACATTGGACAGAATTGACTTCTATTTTGCCGTATTAGCTCCTGGAATGTGATTAATGCCCAAGTACTTGCTTGTAAAGTACCACAGAAATTGAAATGCAGCTGTATTTCCAAGGCAGAGGGTGGTGAATGACAGAGATACTTGATAACATTATATTGAGCTAACAAATACAACAAAAGCACTTCAGCCTTGTTAGCTTCATCCAGAGAAGAATTGCTCAGAAAGGGGTTGTGCTCTTTGACTGAAATGAGGCAGCACTTGATGCTTCTCCATCTTTGGTAACCTGGCAGTTTCCACAGCCTAGGAAAGTTCTGGGTCCCCCTTGGGCTGTCTGTATTATTTGACCTGTTTTCAGGCTTTTTCCCAAGCCAACCATTTTTTCCTCTGCCTTATTACTTTTATCAGATGCAGGTTTTTTAGGTTCAAAACTGGGTCATTAAGTCACTGCTGACTTTTCACACTTGTAATATGGAGGTTTGTTCCCACGAACCAAAGCAAACAGTAGGACAGTCCACAATGAATGAAAGGGGCTGAGTAAATTCTTGTGCAATACCAAAAAGCAAAGTTGAAATGTTGTTGAAAAGAAAAATCACAGTCCATGCAGAAGGAGAAGGAAGTCAGAGCAGCACAAAGGCTTGCTAGTCTGTATATAGAAGATCCAAATGTTGAAGCTGTGGATATCCCATCCCTGGAAGTATTCAAGGCCAGGTTGGATGTGGCTTTGAGCAGCCTGGCCTAATGGAAGGCACCCCAGTCCACGGCACGGGTGTTGGAACTAAACCATTCTAAGATTGTATGAAAACATGTCATGAGCTGGAGGAACAGAATAGACCCAGCTTGCTGGTCATTGGATACTTTAATTTGTGCTTGGCAGACTTAGAGAGGGAAGGAAGCCAGGGGGTTGTGCTACAGCTGCACTTGTACCAGGCAGCTAGGACTCCTGGAAGGATGTTCACCAAGTGAACAGCCTAAATCATCTTTCAGATGTTTTCCTTTTGAAGGGACAAGATGATTTTATTTCCTTCAGTAAAGTTAATTTAAAATGAACAGGAAAACAAATAATATAAAACACAAAAAAAGAAGCCCATTTGGGCCTTACAGCTCAGCAGATGGTTACCTAGGACTAGTACAAACACCACCAGCCAAAGCACAACTTTGCCAACTCTCTCCTAAGCTCCAGCTGATTTTGCTTTCCTATGCAGGCATCAGCTTTTTCTCTGAAGTTTTAGCAGTGATATCCTCAAATCTTTGACACTTTGCTGTTACTTTTCCCCCTCCCTGTCAGAGGCATCCCCCTGGTTTCTCTCTTCCTGGAACATGCAGGGTTCTAGCACAGTTACAGTTCTTGGTTCAAGGCGAAACAGACTTGAGGCTGTCAGAAGGATTCCTGGAGGTACCATAGGTACTGCCAGAGACTTCCCACGCTGCCTCTCGATCCAGAGCGGGAGGATTTCCCCTCTATAGTCACCCCTCACAAACTTTCCTACATTTTAAATATTCAGCCTGGAAATCTTTCTTATCCTCATCGGCTTCCACAGACCAGTTTTGAAAGCCTTCAGTGTGCTTTTTGTAAGGATGAGCCACCACACACACACTACTTCAGACTGCAAAGGCTGAAGTGCAGGAACAAAGAACCTTCATCACTCCTAGCTTGTGTTTCACTCTACATGTGGGAACAAACATATTCGAAAAGACCTCCATGAGACATTTCATGAGACCTCCATGAAAGACCTCAGCTGGGTACTGTTATACAGATACAAATGTACCTGTCCTGGTTGGTTTGGCAAGACTGTGAACTTCACTGCTCTTCTGAACTCAGGGGGGATTGTACACATAATTCCCCTCTCTGCAACTACAGCTTCACCCTCTGCACAGACTCACATCTCCACAACACATCAAAGATCTATGTGAGCACAATATATTGTGGTGGAGCAGAATGTTTTCTATGAACTTGTGCACAGGAAGGAAGATTTCCCATCCAGATCCATCTCTGTGTAGGACATATTCATTGTCAGGCTAGACATGTTAAATTCTTTTTTTTATTTGTCTCTTTTTATTGTGAAATGGTTAGCAGGAGGGCAAAAATAGCAGAGTTCCTGTTTGGCTAAGACAGTCCAAACAAGCATGCCCTGCGTGGTATTTTTGTGAACTTCAACAAATTAATAGATCCATGTAATTTTAAATACATGACACTGAATATGGGTTATGCTCATGCTTATGATAACTGCTGTATTTGACTCTTTCTACGTGTTTTCTTTTTGTTTGTGTCCAATACAAGAGCAATGATACCTGAGGTTTTTGGAAAGTTCCTGCTGAAAGGTACCACTTAAACATGGTATTACAATAATCAAACACAGTTCAGCCCAGTGAAAAAGAGATCCCTGTTCCAGCTATGGAGGCAGGTCTGTGGCAGCAATGACTGCCACACAGATCCAAGCATGGACATCAGAATCCTTGCTTTTCCTGCTCTAATTCCCTTTAATCATTTTCCGAGTGCAATCTGGTGTCCCAGACCAAGTCTTGGGCTATCAATAAATTCATTGTTTGACTGAAGACATTCAAGCCTCACACTGAATCTACAAGATGCAAGTACTGTGCAGCCCTGGAGCATCTTCCTGCTCATGGTTGGAGGACTTTCTGTGCTCCACTGAGCAGCTGTGGAATGCCAATTAATTACCAGTGTGGAGCCTGAATGTTTCCTGAAGCATAGATCTGATCACTCTGGAGTGACAACCGTGGGCTGTCCTGGCACAGAGTGCTGGAGTGTGTTTGAACCTCACCATTTTGGTTCTCTAGCCCTGCATCTCCAGTAAGAGCTGTTCACGATTAAGAAAATAACATTAAAGGCCTGGCTGGCACTTCTAACTCTTATGTAGAGGTATAATTGCACATATGGCCCTTATCACAGAGCTCCATGAGTCTGGGAATTACACGCCACTATAATTCAATTCTCAGCAATTTATGAGTGAGGACTGGCATGACAGAAATAGAAATCAGGGTAGATCTTAACATCAGAGAGTGCAGTCATACCAGTCAGTGAGAAATTTTAAGAGAGTTGGTGAGGGATCTAATTGTGCCTTATTATTATCTCTGGTCCACATAATACTTTATGAAACTCCATTTGCTTAATTAAAATAACTATTCCTTTTTGTTAACATTCCAGAGATCTAACCTGTGCCCAGGATTTATTTTCATAGCCATATTGTTTCTATTAATGAGTGATTTGTCATCAATTGATCAGCATTAGTCAGATATTGCACTACAAAACCACTGAACAAGGCAGTTATCTGGATTTTTAAAATAATGATTGCATGAAACTCTGTTCCACCTGATGCCAAACGATTAATGTGAAATCAGACTTATGGGCAAGCTCACCTGGAACTTGGACTGTGAGTTAAGCCACCGTGATGGAAACTTAAGATAAGAATCTATCGCTGACAATGGACGTAAAGAATGAAGAACTTATGGGCACAAGGAAAGCCAAATCAGCAACTGTGCTGAATTCAGCTCAGACTGGGTAAAATATAATTCTATCGGGGAGAGAAGAGAGGGGAGCAGAGGGTGGCGGAGGGATGGGGAGTGTGGAGATCACAACCACTGACTCACAACACACGGAGTCAAAGGAAAGCCTGAGCATAGGACTAATCAGCATTAGAAGCAAGGGAATAATTTAACAATAGAAGAAGAAGACTGTGTAGCCAATCAGCGTTAACCCCTTTGTTTGCTAAAATGTATAAATACTGAAGAGTTTTGAATGATCTCACCACCAAGAAGCCCTGGGTAAAGAAGGACCAATGGGATATTGCTTAATCTCTCTCTCTCTTCTCTTTTCTTTCTCTCTCTCTACATCACATTTTATCATTAAATAAAACCCATAGTATTGAATTCAATTCAGTCAGAGGCATCTCTCAATAATCAGGTCATAACACCCAGTACAGTTAAACAGAATGGAGTATGTAGTTTGTTAAGCTACATCTGAACTGTGAAATTTGTGATACTTTGTAAGTTTTCTACTACCCTTCTGAAACCCATAAATAATCATAATATAATTCTAGAGGTCCTGCCAATAACGCAGACAGATACTGGGTGTTCCAGTCAGGAGTTCCTATTCCTACACCTCTTGCACCATCAATTCCAGCTATGCTGTGTGAATCTCATAAAAAGACTTCTGGAATTTATGTTGGTAATGGCCACAGCTGGGCTAGTAAGATCTTAGTTTAAGTCAATGGGAGCCATATCAAGATTATCCAAAACAAAGTGGCATTTTCTCAGCTCAGATTGACGCTTGATTCCAAGCGGATCTTTCATTCTATCAAAACACAGCCTGCATGCCTTTCTTCAGCTGCAGATTTCTGGGAACACCCAGGTGGGACTGTGCCCTGCTGGCTTTTGTACCTCCTGAACTCCCCTTTTTAGCCCCCTATTTCGTGAAGATCAACAACATGAGGTACTTAAAATGACTGTAAGAATTTGGTCCATAGAGCAAACCTGTTCATACAGTGCTATATACAGTTCATACACCAGATGTGGTAACAGAGTGCAGTGTAGTGACCCAGCCAAGATCATCAGCTGGGCTAATTAACTCAGGCCCAGCTTTACCCCGAGGTCACATCCAGTTTGTCCAGTGTTACTTCGAAACAGAGACCAGTACTGTCCTGCAGAAACACATGCTCACTTCCAACAGGTGGAGGCTCAAGAAGACAGGGAGAGATTCATGGCTTGTCTGAATCCCTTGAAGCCAACAGAGCTCATGTTCAAGGGCATCCCAGTGAACCCCCTCCAGGCACATGAGTGCCTGTACTCTTTTTGGGGGACCAAGTTTCATAACTGAGTTCATGGTATGGAAGTTCATCTTTTTGGACTCCAGGATTGGCATGTACTTTCACCTCATGAAAGCACTCTGAAAATCCAGGGCTGAACTATTTTATGATGTTGGGAACACATCCCAGGCTCATCACTGGTGGTAATAGCAATCCCTCTGGTCTCATGTACTGCAATTCAATAACCTATTATTAACAGTTGGAGGCAGCGATCTAGACTGATTTTTCACTTCTGAATGCAGCTAATTAGTTATGATAATTAGCAGAATTACAGCTTTCCATTGCTCGCTTGGGAGTACAATAGCCACAATCTTATAACCACCTACTTTACTTTCCATCCTGGCTTCCTGAGAAACAGTCCAACGCCTTGATTAGAATTTGAGTCCCATGGGCATAAAACGTAGAACAAAACAGTAATTCATCAAGGCAGATTATTAACATCATTTCAGTTCTTTCTCCTTTACAGGTCTGTTGCAGTGCTCCACACCAAGCAGAGACCCCAGTCCTGCAGGTTCTGTGGTAGCATTTGCAGGATCTGGCTCTAAGACAATAGCCACTTTCAGTGACAACCAAGTTCTGAATCCTTGCCAACACTAAGTGAGCCAGAACTGGCTCTTCTCAGAGGCAGAAAGGGACAGCAAATCTTTAAACTTAGTTTTGATGTTTTTTGCTGAACAAACTCATACTGTCAAGGTGTCTCCTCTAAGATGAAGGTTTTAATTTTACTCTCCAAAGTTATTAAATATGGGGTTTGACAGCACCAACCCTTTCACAGGCCTCTCCATATGGTGTCTTTCATATCACATAGAGTGGTGGGCTCCTTTTCTAGGAAATCCCACTTCCTATGCTGTTTTCTGCTTTAAAGTTCCATTCTTACCAAAGCAGACAAAATGCTTTACCCCAGAAATCATTTCATATTATTATACACAAAGAGAATCCACTCAGAACAACAAACTCCTTGTGTCAGCAGGGAACTGCTTTTACCAGCACCAAGGATATTCCTCAGATATCAAAACCCACTCTTCCAAATCTCTCATGTGTGTAGGCGGTGAGTGAACTTTCCAACTCTTTAACTTTACATCCCATTGATATCTCTCATAAACTTGAAAAATGATGTTTAACAACAAAGTATTCTTTTCTGTCCAAAATTTCCTGTATTCTCTCCCTCTCTGAGGACATGTGAATGACAAGTAATATTTTTTGTCTCTATAGTTTATTTTTCCCTGCCTCTTTGTCTCTTGTTTGATGGCAGGCTGTCCACCTCTACTGGGACACAGTTATTTCCCACTACAATCAATTCTAATATCATTGAATATTATTATAAATTGAGATAGAAAATGGGGAATTGGAGAAAATAAACCTGCACAGCACATGTGGCAAATGGCAAAGATCTGCAACTTTGTTCTGCAACTCCTAAATCCCACTAAACTCCTGTGAACTTACTTATATGAGGAAGGTCTGAAAAAGTACTCAAGTCTCAGCTGTGCTTTCAAAGCCTTGTAAAGAAAGTGTACATTTACTTCCTCCAAATGCCAGTTAGTCTCTTCTGGTTTATAATCTCTTTAGTGGAGGAGTCAAGGACTTCCCAAAATTGTAACCTGTAGCACTGAAGTGTGGAAGGTCCTGGAGAGCGGAGGAACATGTCAAACCCACAAAGACCATCAAGAGAGTTAATGCAACTTTTACTGGGAATTCCTGACTGCATTCTTAGCTGAAACAGGTTCCTAATGGGTGTGTTTCTGAGCAGACATTATATAGGTCATTATGGATGCACATGTGAGCTTGAGGAAAAGATCCAGCAGAGGCAAGAGTGCCCACTCCCAGTATCAGGGCAAGTGAAGATCCTTATGCTGACACATGGTGTCAGAGAGCCTGGAGAATGGGAAATGAGACTTTGATTAAGGACAATGGGATTTGGTCAAGGTCTCCAAGTGGTTCAGATTTGCTCAGACTGAGAAGTCAGAGCTGTAATGTAAGCTCAACAGCACAGTGCACGTTCCCAGAAATGCCTGTCAAACCACAGATACTGAGCTGTGCTTGTAGGCTTCAAATAAAAATAGCTATTCCCTAGTGACACACAGCATCTATTCCCCCATTCTCTGAAACACAATCACCATAAATGGTAACAAATGACACTGCAGATGAAGCTGCAAAATGTGGTATGTTATTTAACATCGATTGCTCCATATAATTAAGGGAGCACAATTACTTAAACATGTTTTTGATATAAACAACCATGCAAATTGCATTTCTAACTACTTTGACTGTAGCCACAGGATAATTAGAAGTAGCAATTTATTACTCAATGTAATAATTAGAAGTAATTACCTACTAGAAGCAATTAGAAATAGTAATTCATTTCTTGATGCAATGAGTTGCTTTTGCAGCATGTGTGTGTTTGTGTATGTATGTTCACAAGGATAATTGTCGTAGAATTATAGAATATTTTGGGCTGGAAGGGACTTTTAGAGGTCATCTAGTCCAACTCCCCTGCAATAAGCAGGTCCATCTTCAACTACATCACGTTGATGATCTAGGCCAACCTGACCTTGCATGTTTCCAGGAATGGGGCATCTACCACCTCTCTGGGCAACTGGTTTCAGTGTTTCACCATGCTGCAGACTTCATGCATTACTTCAAAAATGCATTTGTTCAGGGCTTCTGACTCTGCTTTGAATGTAAATTACCTTATGTATGGGGAGTATTGATCATAACTCTGTACTAAATATCTCCAGAACTTATTTGTCAAGAAGCAAGTATCCTTCAGCATGTTGGGTTCTTTTCTTTCTAAGGTCACGTAGTGGATGGACAACCTCAATGAAAAATCTATAATAACCAAATCCAAGACAATTTGCATCTTTTCATTTGTTTACAACTCTTCATGGAGTAGCAGGTACAGGAGAAGCACATGGGAATAGAATCTAGAGTTCAGTAACAGTGACTAATAATAATAGAAAAATCATAAATTATCTTTAGTCTGGCATAACTATTGTGTACTTACTTATTAGAATTTTAGAATATTCCCTGGCCTAAATTAATGGGTTAGAGGAAAATAAGAAAGCTGCCCAAGCAGTCTAATGAAAGTGTGTTTTGTGTTTTGTAGGCATTCGAAGGCTGAAGGAGCTGGGGGTGTTTAGCCCAGAGAAAAGGAGGCTCAGGGGAGACCTCATCACTCTCTATAACCACCTGAAAGGTGGAGGTCAATCTGTTCTCCCAAGTAAGAAGCAATAGGACATGAGGAAATGACCTCAAGTTGTGCCGGGAGAGGTTTAGATTGGATATTAGGAAAAATTTCTTCAGGGAAAGAAACAAGCACTGGAACAGGCTGCCCAGGGATGTGGCAAAGTCATCATCCCTGAGAGTATTGAAATGATGTGTAGATGTGGTTACAACCCCCAGGTGGCTGTAAACCTTACAAGAATACAGCAAGGATCATCAATCATCAGCTTTCAGGAGGCAAATGAGGGAAACCCAGTGTTTGCTAGGAAAACCAGAGAAATGGCAAACACTATGTCATAAGCAGGAGACATTAGGCTGGTCCCAATCCAAGGAAAAGTGAGACTAGAAATGAACAGCTATGTTTTTCATATCTGTTATTCATTTAGTATACTACCGTCTCGAAAATCTTTTGGTCTCAATGCATTTAAAACCATCAAATAGTTTAAAATTCCTCCTTGTCCTGTCCCTATCTGCCCGTGAATACTATTTTATAGTGCACAGTTCCTGAACAAATCTCCTGAAGCCAGGTGCACGTACAATAACAAAACATGGAAAATAATTTTATTATCTCTACTCGGTAAATAAAGAAAAAACTCCTTGTGAAAACAAATTGATTTCTCTGTTCACTCTCCACCTTCGCTTGAGTTTCCAGCTTAGAGCTAGATGAAGTTAAACAACTACATTTTAACACATTTTGCCCATATTTTATTTTCTTTCACTTATATTTTCTTTCTGAATCCTTGTCTGCACACAATTGAGAAAATTAATTTTTAAAATAATATATACTCTGCCCACACATGTATAAAGATTATACCGGGTAAAATGAGTGAATACAAATCATTTTATGTCAAAAAACACACCCAAGATGTACTAAAGTCTACAATTTTTTCATTGTTTTGTATCAAAAATCTAATACAGCCTTTGGTTATTGAAATCAGATTTTGTATTTTGAAATGGGGCACCTCACTGTCCATCTTACAGTTCAGACCAACATAAATGTTCTTGTGTATGGTGGTGAAATGCCACAGGGCACATTTCCCAAGAGGTGTGGGAGCACATGTCCTTGCCATGGTGGAGGTGTCAACCCAGACAGAGCTTCAGGCTGTGGACACAGCCCTGAAAATCCCTGGCTGTAGGCAGTGCAGGAATGACTGGGGAAAGAGGGTGTTTCCAGCAGTCCTGTGAGGGAGGGGTGGACAGAGTCGAAAAGTAAAGGATCTGGGGTGATGTGAATGAAAGAGAGAACAAAAAAACAACAAACAGGACTTAAGTAGAGTCACCTCAAACATTTGCTCATGTGCAGAGGGAAATTCCCTTTTCCCCAAAAAGACTCTGGGGTTCTTCCCACAGTTGTGCCATGTATACACTTCCTTGCTTACATGCAAACACTTTTATACTAGGAGGGTGACCAAGCACTTTAGCATTGCCCACAGAGGTAGTAGCGTTCCTGCTTGGAGATATTCAAAAGCCACCTGGACATAGCCACGGGCAAACGGTTCTGTGAGGTCCTGATTGAGCAGGAGAGGTTGGGCCAGATGACCTCCAGAGGTCCTTTACAACTCTTCTGCAGTTGCATGAGTCATAATCAGTTTTGAAAGCTGTGAACTGCTTTCGGTGTTTGAACACAAAATATTATTTGGAGAGAGTTATTTCTCTTTAACAAACAACAAAGTAACCAGATGGTTTCACTGTAATCTAAAAAAGAAACCCTTCAGACCTGTTTAACTTTCGTTTAGCCAACACCCATATTCTGTTCCTGCTGGCCTTAAAATCAGTGGTAAGACTACCACTCCTGTCAGACATGACCCTCCACATAAGCTGAGTAGAACAGCAGGCTTGATGTTGAAGTTACATCAGCACAAGTGAAAATTAGATGAATGAAGGTGGTCATGGTTTAATCAAAAATCAAAGCCAGGAGTAGAAGTAGGCATACTGTGTTTAGTCAGCTTTCCCTTAGCATGGAGGATTTAGAAACCTGCTGCAGTTAGTTCAGTAGAAACAGGTGGAATCTTCACAGATTCACCCCAGTAATTCTTAAGCCCCTCAGCTAATTCCTATGATCAAATGCAATTAGCTGTGCATCCACAACCAAACAGTCCTAGAAACCATGGTCATAAGGGATGAGATTAAAAAAAACCTGTAAAGACAGATGCAAAGATTGCAAACAAATATTAGTGTGAGTCAGTTACTAAATCACTCACCTGTGCAATACAAATCTGTTCCAAAATCAGGCTCTGTTACTGTGCTCACAGATTACTTACTTGCAGATTTTCATTTTTGTCTTATTGTAAACAATATCAGGAGTTTAATTAGATATTTACATTCATGTTTTATCTGAGTAAAATGGGCTTTTTGCTTTTAACTAATAATGAAGCATTTTATTACTGTAACTTTTATTAATGTAATATGGAGTCATCATATTTACTAGCTGAGAAACAGTGAAGTGACTATCAGTAGAAACCTGACATACAAAAGGACTGCTCCTGATTTTGCAGACACTCAGTCCTTCTCAGTCCTTAGTCATGAACATCCATGGGGTTTGCATGAACCTGAGTTGATATATCAAAGTGTGAGTAGTGTGAACATTTTAATTTGGATCAGAAGCTAGTTCTTGCATTGATTCTCCAGATAAGTCTCATTTCTCAGCTTTCTCTCCATTGTAGAGTTGTTACAGAGCATATAAACTGGGTTCTGATGAAACTGAAGTGGAAGTTGGGCTTCGCAAATGCACCTAATGCCCTTCAACCTCTTATGGACACTTAGTCTATGGAAACAGGCTAAAGCTAGTCCAAAATAGCCTCTACACCCTGAAGAACATACAGGGTGAATAGCAGGTCTTTGGCATTCAATATTTCATTCTACAGATCTTCTCCATACTGCCTGAAAATGGAAGTATAACTTCTGTGGCTGCAAGACTGGGATCTAAGATGTGACTTCTCTCTGCAAATAGGGCCTTAAAAAAGAATATTTGCCATGTGTATGACATCAGTCTGTATACAAATGGGGTATGACTTGTGTATTGAGTGGGTGTTACGGCTTTCTCTCTTGGACTGAGTTTTACACTTGCTGTTTACATATAGGAACATTCAACTCATAGGAATTCCATGAAATTCAAAAGCGTTGATTTTGAAAGTACCCTCTTTTTGTCACACACCAGCAAACACATGCATGTTCACATAAACACGTTCAAATATTTATATAGGGTGACATTTAGAGAGTCATTACTGTTGTTGGCTAGATCTTCTACTTTAGTTTTCAAATAGCTCCCCACAACATATACACCATTTTCATATTTAATATTTCCTTTATGAAAATGCTCTTCTAATAATACAATTGGCTTCTTTTCTCCTTTGTAAATGAGCAAATAGAACTCTTTGGTTTGCCTTTTGTTTACACCGAGTTAAGATTAAAACAGTAATGGCAGCATTACCATTCCGATACAAACACAATTTAGCTACATGAAACAGAAACTCCTTCCTAGTGAGGATTTTACTTCTGCCACTTCAAGCACAGAATCATTTTGTTAACAATCCACCAAGATCCCTATTTTGATATTAACAAGTATGAAACTCATTATCTGGAGAGAAAACAACAGGACACCAAAGCCTGCATTGATTTTACAATCTCAGAAATGTTTTCCATTGCACAATTTTATTATCTCATCTGAGAATATGGAGAGAAAGGTATCTGAAGTGTTTTCATGAAAATCTTGATAAAAAGTGCCCTCATTGTCACCTTGTTCAAACTAATTGGCATAGTGGGCTGTATGAGTTTTACTCCTACTTATGCCTGCTTCTGGGAGCTCATTACACTCTAGTTAAAGGTGGCTCCTGGGAAAAAAAAATGTGGCAAAATTTTAAAGCATCATGGTTTTCAGTTCTATTCCTGTTAGAAACACCAGATACAGCAAACACAACTGCTCAGTCTTGGTTGCCATGTCACTGCAGCTCTCCTGAAATCACCAGTGCTGAGTTCTGAATCAAGAACATCCCCATCGGCAAGATCTTGTGGACCTGCAAGGGGTTGCAGCCCCATCACCACTGCTCTCCCCACTACCCAGCACAGTCTTGTCACCTGAACATGTACCAGGAGACAGGCAGTGCATCATCCCTGTCAGTTCCATGTTGTGGTAGGGCTTATCAAATGTTCCAGGCACAGTGGGATTAGTCTCTGAGCCATATAGACACAGCTGCATCACACAGCCTGCACATCCACAGTTCGTGCAGAGAGCCAAAGTGACAAGCCTTCACCCAGCCTTCCTTCTCCATTCCCTCCATAAACCCATAACTGATAGTTAATTTATAAACCAAAGTGAGCTCAGAGTTGCTACTGCACTTTTTGTTGAAATTTTCCTGGTTTTTAAATGCAAATGTACTGATATTGTCATTTATGTGTCCAGGCTTGTATCAAAGCCCTTTTTTTTTTCTCCTGAAAGCCAAAATACCCAACGTTCTCTGTTCTTGACAAAAAAAAAAAAAAAAAAAAAAAAAAAAAAAAAAAAAAAAAAAAAAAAAAAAAAAAAAAAAAAAAAAGCAGGGGAAAGTGTACTTTTTGTCTCGCTGGCGCTGGATTTTGCTGGGAAAAAAACCACAACTGCAGCCATTTTGAAATCAGCATTAAGCATATGCACTCAAACTATAGTCTCAAACCGGCACAGTTTATGACTAAATCCAGTGGGATTTTCCATTGAAAGGAGAATTCAGCCTACCTGCAGGCATTTGCAGTAGATGGGGGAAATGTTCAATCAAAACACAAATGAAACATCAAGGAAGCCACTAGAGCTAAAGAAATCTCTAATGCTTCCCTTCGCTAACACTCCTCAGAAACCAATGATCTTGGGCCCAACAGGATCTTAGCCACAGG
>NW_020957299.1:38843-40500 GCF_003031625.1 Empidonax traillii | reverse complement strand
CATTAAGCATATGCACTCAAACTATAGTCTCAAACCGGCACAGTTTATGACTAAATCCAGTGGGATTTTCCATTGAAAGGAGAATTCAGCCTACCTGCAGGCATTTGCAGTAGATGGGGGAAATGTTCAATCAAAACACAAATGAAACATCAAGGAAGCCACTAGAGCTAAAGAAATCTCTAATGCTTCGCTTCACTAACACTCCTCAGAAACCAATGATCTTGGGCCCAACAGGATCTTAGCCACAGGAGCCTGATAAAGCTCAATATTATCATGTCAATTTGTACATTAGCTAAGGATTCAGTGAGGCCTCAAGTGCAGTGGAAGCTTTTCTTATTCAGCCCCTGGAACTGTTGCTTTGTGCAGCCAACCAGCTTCACCAGCTCTGACCACTAAAGCAAACTCCAGGATTACTTGACTGAGAATAATATGAAGATACAGCAGGAGAAAGTACCACACAGAATAGGCACCATTGCCTTTGGGAAAAATCTTTTTTGGTTTGGTTTGGTTTTGTTTTGTTTTGTTTTGTTTTGTTTTTGTTTTGTTTTATTTTGTTGGAAGCTTGATTTTTTTTTGTTATCCTTTAGAAAAAATGGTAGAACAGAAATTCTAGTACCTCCAGCCCTGAATCATTATTTTCTTGCAACCCATGGTGCTTTAATGACGCCTAGCTCTGTCCCTTCACAGCAAGTGCTATGGGGGGATTACTTGCAATCTAAAATAATATTAGCAACACATAAATTACACATCTGGTGCCCTATGAAAAGGAGCCTCAGGAGGAAAGCTTAGCAGCCAAAATTTCTTCCGCACATGTATCTCTTGCCTGTGAGCTGTTATTCTTGTTATTAAGCAGGAATGCCATTTAAGAAGCTTGACTAGCAGAAAGAGCCAGAAGTTATCCATCAGTCATTGTCAAATCAATGCCCATCAGTCAATGTATTGGCTGGCACCTTCATGTCGACGGTGAAAAGAGTGGATGTAAAATTGAGAGGCCTTGACTGGTTGTTCATGACAAGGGGAAGACAAGGAGTGTTAACAGAGCACCTTGGACATATCCCACGCTAGGTAAGTGCAAGGTACCTCGTGAATTCTTTCCCATGGTTTTAATGGGAGCACTTTTTGCTCTAGCCTTTCTGCTCTTTGTTCCTGTGCTGTCCACAATTCAGCAGCAGCCAGGCTTGGCTCCAGCAACTACTTGACTCAGAATTTCAGAGAACAATAAGGAAGGGCATGTGTTGTCACTGAAACCTAAGATTTCCAATACCTGATTCATAGAATGGTTTGGGTTGGAAGGGACCTGCGGAAGCACAGAAAAGAAATGATTTCTACCTCTGGAAAGAAGCCTGCAAAAAATATTAAAAGGACTCTTAATTTATTGCCACCGGCATGGACGTTATTTATCCGAGTATTTATGGACAGTTTTAATAGTTTTTAATGTATTTAATATTTATTATAAGAGTTATATTCATATTTATATTGTAAGATTTTATTCCCCTCAGGGATTACAAGTTTCTGATTGGTTAAGGAATGGTTAGCTACGATTGGATAGCTAGTGCCGCAGTATAGGCGGGCACAGCTGAGGCGATTCGTTATGTTATTGGTTATTGTTATAGCGCGCTACGGTTGTACGGGTTCTATTGGTTGTTCCCCCTGTCAC
>NW_020957299.1:36902-38822 GCF_003031625.1 Empidonax traillii | reverse complement strand
CATTAAGCATATGCACTCAAACTATAGTCTCAAACCGGCACAGTTTATGACTAAATCCAGTGGGATTTTCCATTGAAAGGAGAATTCAGCCTACCTGCAGGCATTTGCAGTAGATGGGGGAAATGTTCAATCAAAACACAAATGAAACATCAAGGAAGCCACTAGAGCTAAAGAAATCTCTAATGCTTCCCTTCGCTAACACTCCTCAGAAACCAATGATCTTGGGCCCAACAGGATCTTAGCCACAGGAGCCTGATAAAGCTCAATATTATCATGTCAATTTGTACATTAGCTAAGGATTCAGTGAGGCCTCAAGTACAGTGGAAGCTTTTCTTATTCAGCCCCTGGAACTGTTGCTTTGTGCAGCCAACCAGCTTCACCAGCTCTGACCACTAAAGCAAACTCCAGGATTACTTGACTGAGAATAATATGAAGATACAGCAGGAGAAAGTACCACACAGAATAGGCACCATTGCCTTTGGGAAAAATCTTTTTTGGTTTGGTTTTGTTTTGTTTTGTTTTGTTTTGTTTTTGTTTTGTTTTATTTTGTTGGAAGCTTGATTTTTTTTTGTTATCCTTTAGAAAAAATGGTAGAACAGAAATTCTAGTACCTCCAGCCCTGAATCATTATTTTCTTGCAACCCATGGTGCTTTAATGATGCCTAGCTCTGTCCCTTCACAGCAAGTGCTATGGGGGGATTACTTGCAATCTAAAATAATATTAGCAACACATAAATTACACATCTGGTGCCCTATGAAAAGGAGCCTCAGGAGGAAAGCTTAGCAGCCAAAATTTCTTCTGCACATGTATCTCTTGCCTGTGAGCTGTTATTCTTGTTATTAAGCAGGAATGCCATTTAAGAAGCTTGACTAGCAGAAAGAGCCAGAAGTTATCCATCAGTCAATGTCAAATCAATGCCCATCAGTCAATGTATTGGCTGGCACCTTCATGTCGACAGTGAAAAGAGTGGATGTAAAATTGAGAGGCCTTGACTGGTTGTTCATGACAAGGGGAAGACAAGGAGTGTTAACAGAGCACCTTGGACATATCCCACGCTAGGTAAGTGCAAGGTACCTAGTGAATTCTTTCCCATGGTTTTAATGGGAGCACTTTTTGCTCTAGACTTTCTGCTCTTTGTTCCTGTGCTGTCCACAATTCAGCAGCAGCCAGGCTTGGCTCCAGCAACTCCTTGACTCAGAATTTCAGAGAACAATAAGGAAGGGCATGTGTTGTCACTGAAACCTAAGATTTCCAATACCTGATTCATAGAATGGTTTGGGTTGGAAGGGACCTTCAAGATCATCCAGTTCTAATTGCCCCACCATGGACAGGAATGCCACCATCACAGGTTGCATTTCTTAGAGAAAGTGAAGTGGCTTTCACCTATCCCAACTTCTGTAAAGAACTACAAATTAAATTTGTGAAGATAGAGATTAGCACAGGAACCCACCCTTGTAGATAAGGACTTAGCTTAAGCAAAAACAGTGATAATGAAAATGAGCGCTATGGGGCTGGAGGAAGACATCCAACAAAGCAAAGTTTTTCAAGAATGAATCCATGCCATCAGTTATAAATGACACAAAGAGGAGTGGTGGACAAGATGGTGATGGACGAGTGGTGGACAAGATGGTGATGGACAAGTGGTGGACAAGAACCCTGAGGACTTGTTAAAATATTAAGTTACCTTAAACATAGAAAAACAATGTAGAGCGAGATGTATTAACAATGCGGTTGTCAGAGCAGGTGCCACCAAAGAAGTCACGATGGCCACAAAAAAAAAAAAAAAAAAAAAAAAAAAAAAAAAAAAAAAAAAAAAAAAAAAAAAAAAAAAAAAAAAAAAAAAAAAAAAAAAAAAAAAAAAAAAAAAAAAAAAAAAAAAAAAAAAAAAAAAAAAAAAAAAAAAAAAAAACTAGTCATAG
>NW_020957299.1:8924-36113 GCF_003031625.1 Empidonax traillii | reverse complement strand
CAGGTGCCACCAAAGAAGTCACGATGGCCACAAAAAAAAAAAAAAAAAAAAAAAAAAAAAAAAAAAAAAAAAAAAAAAAAAAAAAAAAAAAAAAAAAAAAAAAAAAAAAAAAAAAAAAAAAAAAAAAAAAAAAAAAAAAAAAAAAAAAAAAAAAAAAAAAAAAAAAAAACTAGTCATAGGATGCATTAACTGAAGTACTTCCAAAGGAGATGGGCAAATATTGACAGCATTGTATGATATTTTAGAAAGACATCATTTGGATTAATATGTACTGTACTGTTAATCCAGTCTCAGGTCATTCAGACTGAAACAGTGTAGGATGATGAGGGGAATGAGAAGTTTGTCTTATTAGAGAAGCCTGGGAGAGTTTGGTTTGTTTAGGTTCTGAGATGAAAGCTGAGATGGATAGGTTTGCTTTCTACAGGCATATCTAGAAAATAAGTGCCAGAAGAACTATTTAAACCATAGTGAAAAAATAGGAGCAGAACAAAAGGGTATAAACAGGTCATGAATAAACTTAAGCTATAAATTAGAAGTTTTCTAATGAATGGACAGTAGAGATTCTTGAACAGTTTTGCTACATGAACAACAGTAATAAAACATTAATTAATTAATTATATAATTAGAAGACATTTTTCTAAAAAGAAAAGATATGTCATGGCTGTCTGCAATAACAGAGGTAAATGGTCAGAGGCTCCTGCACTCCCTTCCTGTCCTGTATTCTCATGAATCCTCAATCGTAATATCTATTTAATTTGTACTGTGGCTGGGGGCCCATCAAAAGCCTATGTTCTCCATGCTGTGTAAGCTGTTGATGAAAAATAGGAAGCCATAGCAGTTCTTCTGGGACATCCCATTTCACTGATGCTTGTGCTAAGACCCAAAAATGGTTCTGCCTCAAATTTCACACTTCATGCAAAAATTGTGCAGAGAAAAATTCATAGAATCACATTATAATAAGATAATTCAGGCTGGACGAGACTTTAGGGAATCCAACTTTTAGCTCAAATTAGGGTTAGCTTTGAGATCAGACCATGTTGTCAGGGGTTTTATCCATCTGGGTCTTGAAAAACTCCAAGCAGAGAAGATCTGCACAATCTCTGGACAACCTGCTTCACTGCTTGACTGCCCCCATGGGGAAGAAGTTTCTCCCTTGTAAGCAGTACAAACCTCTTCTGTTTCATTCTACACCTGTTGAGTCTCATCTCACCACACATTGCCAAGAAGAGCCTGGCTTCATCTTCTCAATAAGCTCTCCATAGGTACCAAGAGACTTCTTTCAGGTCCCCTCAAAGCCTTCACTTCCTCAGGGTGAGCAAGACCAGCTCCCTCACCGTGTCCTCATATTGTATGTGCTCCATCTCCCAACCATCTTGATGTCCCTTCTGCCATTTTAATATTATAAGGTCTCAAGAACTACAAGCACGTGGTGGCCACTCCCTACAAGTACTTCTTATGTAGGCAGCCAGGAGGAGAAACTCTAACTACACTTTTACACCAGCCAAATATTTCTCATGCCCGAAAGAGGGAAGGATCTGCTACATGTCCCATGCTTCCAAGAATTGTCTCTAACTCCTATTCCCAGTATCAGTCCTTCCCCAAAATTCTGCATCACAAGAAAGGTGAATGTACTGTGTGGCACAGCCCTGCTCACTTGTGTTTTCCTGCAAAACAAACAACACACATAGAACTGCAATTGAAGTCTTTGAGCAGAGAACAAAGATGAGCAGATAAATACGGGACTTGAAGGAGATTCACAGTTTAAGCATTCTTCAGTTAAGGGCCTAATCACCCAATTTTGAAATCACCCTTGAAAATAAAAATTCCAGTGCTGAATTCAAGAGAAATAAAAATCACATTTCTAGATCAAGTAATCCAAAATATCTCTCTATTCAGGAGCAGCCAACTGCAGTGATCACATGACTAGAGATGCCACTGTCTTTTGGCAGAAGACACAAACTACAGAGTTTTTTTATACTTTTAAAAGTATAAAATAGGGAACCTGCAAACTAAAAACATACAGATTTTCCTAACCTCTGAAATAAAATATGATAAACCTCTGCATTCACTTAAATACGTAAGATATGAGAAGAAACAAAGGACCCGAAACACCCCATGTCGCAGCAAGTGCTGACTACACTATCCTGCTTCAGTTCTGTTCATAAGAGTTCAGCAGCTTCTGGTTTGAATATTTCAGCTGTTCCCTTGCTGTTGTCTATTACACCTACAAAAACACTGCAAACCTTGAAGCACGGTGTCAAACACTAGAGCTGGTTTATGGGGACGGTGGCTGGCAATCTGGAATCCAGAAGTGAGCCCAGCTCAAGCTGTTCCCTTTCTCCCCTCTCCAAAGGCTACAGCTGCTTCTGCCAGGGATAGCAGGGCTTCAGTGAACATTACAGCTGTGGCACAGATATTACCATCTGCACAACCGCAGGTGGCTGCACAATTAGCCAACTACATTTCCAACATTACAGAGCCACCTTCCCAGTGCCTCCTTTTCCAATGTGCATCTCCTCAGTGCTACAATTAACTAGAAACAAATCTGTTTCTTAGCTAAATATGTCAGTTTACTTGCACCTACACTTGTAGGATATTACCAGTGGTGATGCCTCACAGATCCTGAATTAGAAACCAGTACTACTTCAGAACCATCCTTCCTTCTGAAGGTTGGCGTCTAGGAAGTATTTCTGTTAACAATCCTTATTAGCAATGGTTTTCAATACAAAGATTGAAAAAATGGCATAAAAAAAAGCATCAAAATATTTAGCCAACATGCAAAATGATTCGCAGGGAGATTTTCTATCCTGAAGATCAATGCAGTCACTTTCACTAGTTGTTTCTTGAGTTTTCTAAAACATTAGACTTGGGAGACAGAAAAAGTCACATAGCCAAATCACTGTAGCAATAAAATTTTCTGCCTTCTCAAGATTCCTGACATCTGATCCCACTTCAGATGATAAGAAAAACAGATGAAAGCCAGAGAGTGAAAACAAACCTTTCTGTTTATCTTACTTTTTTCTTCCAAGTCTTCTTCAAAGCACAAAAGATGAAATTAACTTACAGGATGATACAGTCATTATAAATCACAAATTGGCATGGCATTGTATTTGAAGGAATAGAATTGATTATGAGGATTAAAGCACTGGTGCTCTCAAGTAAGTCATGTTCTGCATGCAGAGATTTAGTATGAACTATGCTTTCAGACAGGATAAAAGAAAAAAATATGTAGTGCAATACAGTCACGTAACAGAGGATGTTACAGACAGGCTGGAGGCTCCAGAGCTGCAGGAGCATAGTCTGTGCTGGGAAAGACATGCTGGTGGATGAATTTAGTTGTAAGAAATACCAAGATGACTGCAATGTTACTTACCTCCGTGGGGTTCTGGGGAAAAAAAAAACAGCCAACCAACCAGCCAAAATACAACCAACCAGCAAAAATACAACCAACCCAGACCAGTGGCAAGTATGTCAATGGGCAGGTTCAAAAAACTTGGTGTGATTCCATCCAAGCCCCAAGTGACCTGGGTCTCCATTCTCCCCCCTGTAGCTGCAGTAACTGCACTTCTTAAATCAGTCACGTCACGTGGACATAGAGGAGAGAATGGAGTCCCAGGCTCAGCCATGATCTCCTCCTCTGCCTTTTCAAAGGGACACCCCAGCTTCTCCTGTCCCCAGGGACCTACATCTGAGGGTTATGCAACTGTACTTACCTTTCATGGAGAGAAAGATTGTAAGAATACACCCATGAAAAACTGGAAGTATTCCAGTCGTCTGGGGATAAGCATGAAAGCCATGGACAGAGACAGAGGGCTAGAAGAAAAGAACCCAGCAAGCTCCATTTCCTCAATCTGCAATGTCAAGAATTGTATCTCCTCACAGAGGTGGGGAGGAAGTTACAAAGCTCTCGGCCCCAGTCTTTTACAATATGTCTCTAAATTCCTCAAACTCTGAAAAGCCACCCAAGAGGTTCTGAAAAGAAGCCTGAAACCTTTGCTGCTGCAGAAAATGAAAGATTCTGCATATGAGCAGGTCTCGTAAGAGTGATCAAACACCTCATTTAATACGGAAGGAATAAATGCTTCAGAAGAGATCAAAACTTACTTGTAAAATTACTGTTCTTGCTGTGTTCTAGCCTTACTTGGCCTAAAGACATGTGTTGTTGTTTTTTAATATAAACTGTTGCTCAAAAACTTGTTTACTGAATGGTTCAGTTGTAATCAAATGAAGCAAGACAGATGTAACTTTAAAGATCATGTGTTTAAATATTTACAATTAGATACAACTCCAACTAACAATGCAGTGCTCTTCCACTTCCTTTACAGCCCTCACTAGTCTGCTGTATAACAGTAGCATTCAATTGTGTCAAGAATCTTTTGTGATACCTCAGAGGAGAAAACTCAGTTAACAAATCAAAGATCCCACATTGCAAGCTCAGCTGCTAAAACCAGGTCTGAGCCCAAATATGTTGCTAAAATTCTTGCAGGCTCTGGGACAAATTGCAGGACATTGGTGTCTTTCCAAGTGTGCTATTTAACTATGAAAGCTCTGCAGATCTCTCCTTCCTCTGCCCCATAAAAGCCACACTGGATCCATCACTCCACATGCAGATGAGAAATGACAAAGGCAAAGGAGAATGCAAAGCTGCCCTTACTATCTGCCAGCACAAAACCATCTCTCTCAAACTAGAAGTATGAAAACCAGAAAAGGTGAATGCTCCCAAAGGAGGAGGTAGTACCTGTCTTGTCTCTTTCCCTTCTAGAAAGTGCATGCATCATTTCGTGAATGAAATCAGAGAAAAGACTTTTTAGCATTACAGCTTCTTCCAGGGAAATTGGTAGCCCTGGGAGTGTCATCTCGCAAGAACATGAAAGCCAGAAATATGAGAACAACATAGTCCCTGCCTCAAAAGGATACTGTTCTTACTGTGACAATGTGCTCCCCTAGAACACCCTGTCTGCCCACATTTACTGCCTAGCCCTGGCCAGCCCAAGAAGAATTAAATACATGGTTAGAAGGAATAAGCACTAGCAAGTCAACACCTGAATTTATCAGATTAGTGAACCAACCAGAAGATTAAATAACAGAGAAAGAATCAGTTTTCAGTTTCCCCACAATGATGGGAGACAAAGAGCAGCAGTAAAAAAAAAAAAAAATCTGGAAAAAGAACAAGGCAGAGCAGGACTCAGCAAAAAAATCTAAATAATGCATTTACTGATTGAGAGAATTTATCTTTATTCCTGATAGGGAAGGAGTGGAAGGAAACACATGCATTGCCACATAGAATACACTGTTCAAGTAATACAGGGTAACCCCCCCATCTTCTGCAGTGTCTGATAAAGGTTATATGGAAACATTTGGAGTTTGGAGAACGAGATTTTCTTTTCTTGAAACAAGGTTGTAAACTGCTTGACATTTGCTGCAACTTGCTGCATTTCAAGGGAGAAATTTCAGGTTGTTTTTTCTTGGTATCTTTTACAAATATCCCAGGCCTCCTTGTTGGGAGGGAAGGAAGGGATTCAATCAAAGAATCAAGGAATAACTATGTTTTTCCCCAGAGTGGAACAGGACTGAGGGATACAGAGATTAGCAAGCTCCTTAGAACTCCTGCGGGAAAAAATTACCAGCCTGGCCCAGGTCTAGAGACAGAGACACCCTGCAAGTCTTGACATTCACCTAGAAAAAGGACGAACACCAGAAGCAAGGAGTGTTGAACACATTGCAAGAAGTAAGAGACACCTGTCTCTACCACTGCTCAGCTGCCTGACAACAAAAAAGCACACAGGAGATGCAGCTGCCCCAGCTGAGCTCACTTCTGCACCAAAGCTAAAACTGCCATTTGACTGAGGGCAGGGCAAGAAAGGAGTTGGGAGTTTTCACGACGGCTGATTTTGAGCACTGGATTGGATCTCCTCAGAGTAAGCTGCACCACATAAAAGATGCTCCTTGGCATAGTTTCTCCAGCATGCACTGACACTGGAATGACAAAGACAACATACTGTGTGTTACCCCATACCATTCTGCTGGTGACAAATTTACCCTTGAATTTCATCCCAAATGCTAAATGGCGGCTTTTCTCTGGAGTCTGAGTGGCTCTGTTTCACACTTTGCGCCTCCTCATTCTGCTGATGTTTACCTGAACTACAAAAATACATACAGCAATACCACGTGTACAAATTCCTCTGGCAATTTACTAGCAGTCAGTCTATGACTATTCAGCTAGGTACTGCTTTTGCTTAACTCTCACAGCTTTCAAGGTCTTGGAGCCTGGTTGGATCCATCTTCCTAAGGAAAATTATTCTCTGGTAATAAATATAGCTCACAGGATTCTGGGCCTCCAAGGGAGGGGAGATGACCCCACTAGATGCCTTTTCTCATATGGAGCTGGCAGTGCTTACACAGGGAATGCTGGCCCAGCTCTGTGAGCATAAGATACAGCAGAGGGTAAAACAAGTCTGTCCTCACACCAATTATGGCCATTTGAAACTCTTCCCACGGACCTCCTGGGGATTCCTTTAAAACTGAGCATGAGGTGCTGTCTAATCAGAATCTCAGGTGTTAGATAAGAAATTGTAAAAGATATCATTGAACCAAAGAGAAAATGGTTGTTCCCTCCTCTTCCTTATGGCAGTTCCGCTTGTCGTTCCAGCTGTTGAAACTGCTGTTTGTTTTAAACTGGGCATCACAAGCAGACTGGTTTCACTGAGCCATCTCAGTGCATCCTGTTTTCCAGGCCATTTTGCCTAGGGTGGGCCATGCCGACACCCCACGCTACAGCACTTAGCCTACATGAGTAAACCCAGCTAGAACCAGCCCTGCCTCGCACTTTCTCCTGCATGATTGCAAAACACCCACTCACCTGTGAGCAGACACAGCAGCAGTTGGAGCAGATGCCAGTCAGAGCCCTCAAATTTCTAAGTAAATGCATTTATTGTCTGCTATATTCTTTCAGAAGAAGTACAAATAAAAGTTCAAGGTTGAGAGCTGAATATCCTCTCCTTAGGTTCCACGTAACACTTTTTCTGAATTAGATTTAATGTGTTATACAAAACTGGGGCAGGGGAGAAAAAAGAAAAAAAAAAAAAAGGAAGCCATCAGCAGAAAAGTTTCTCGACTAAATTCCACCCTTTTTTTTTTTTTTTTTTTTTTTTTTTTTTTTTTTTTTTTTTTTTTTGTCTGCATATGAAGCCTTCACTTCTGTTAAACACTGACAATTGTCGACTTTGCACCAGTTAATGAGCAGATTGAAATCCTCATGAACTGGAGAAGAATACAAAAAAAGATGTTACTAAGCAGTGTGCTTAAATTCTTGATTAAATCACAGCCAAGTGCAAAAAATGTCATTTGATGGAGCTACTATGCCACAGCCACAAGGTTTAGGTAACTCGTCCTGTGCTCCTCAGCAGAACACCGAGTGAGTGGAGTTTTAGGGACTGCCACAAAAGGTGGGCTTAAACCAAATGTGTTTGACAAATCATGGCCTGTGAAATGCAAGGGGTCCTGCTAGATAATCAGAAAGGACTCTCTAGCATAGGAATATATTAATTTATGATAAAATTGCTCTTAGATTAGCCACAAGTCCCATCAGGTCATAGAATATGATGATAAACTTGACAAGTAATCAGGATATATGATTATTGGATAAGGTTCACAGTTGTTAGAAATGAACCAAAGATGTTCATACATGGTAATTGAAGACTTGGCTTTATGACATGAGATAATTAAAGCATTATCCATTTACCCTTTATGGCAGGTATTGCCATTTATTTTTCAAATGCTTCAAGCTACTAAATATGATGAGGAAATAATAATAAAAGAAATAAAGCAGTAAGATAATTCTATTGAGCCAAGTTTCATATATATAATTGATGTTCATTTCATTACCAGGGGCCTAACGTTCCTTGTTTCACTGACATGAATAGCCCCATTGATATAGTGCAAGTACAAAGGAGGATGCAGCCTCCAATTAGATACTTATGTGGTATTTTAAGTTTGTACTCTACCATTTTAAGTGTAAGATAAATTCTCAGGAAGTGAAAAATATTGATGTGGCCCTGTTATTCCATAGAACTAAAAAATTAAACATAGTCCAGTATAATTTGAGTGCAGGCACTTAAATAACAGCCATTATTAGAAAGCTTCACCAATATTTCTTAAAGAGCTTTTTTAAAATGCTTTGAGCATAAAGTATTTGTGGATAACTCTCATTTTTCATTGGCTGAAGAATCCTGTAAAGTAGGACCACTCCTGGAAGCTTTTAAATGACAATAAGTATGGTAAACAGTGTCTTTTTTTGAGAGATGAGTAAAGGTTTGCAGCTGTTGTTGTTGCTCTTGTTTGCTCTGATCCGGTTTCCTTCAGGATGAAACATGATAAACTACATAAAAGCAAGAAAAAAAAAAAAAAAAGACTGATGCTGCATCTATCTCAGTTAATGGCTCTTTCTTGTAGCTGGTTGGGTTTTTTTCTTCCATAAGTTTGAGCACAGCACTCAATTTTACAGGCCAATCTGATACTTTGCAGAATGGTTGTATCAGGCATGACAAAGTGTTGCTTGTCCAAACTTAGAATGATGGTCCTGGCTGGCAGGATCAGGCAATTAAAAAAAAAAAAAAGGAATTAGCAGAAGTGATGAAAACACATGAGCAAGAGGGTGACAAGGGAAAATTCAAATTCTGTGTTCTGGCTGATATATGTTAACAGAAGTTTAAAGTCTGTGAACACAACATATTAGGTTCAAACAGAGCACCCTGGTGATGTCCTGCTATACAGAAATTTCCCAAGGGAACATATTAAGTCTGTACTGAAAATGAGAACTGAAATCAAATCAACCGTCCAGGGTCACACAACAGAGACTTCCTTCTCTAAACTAAGTGAAGAGCATGAGATTATGAGTTACTCCCTCCATCTGTATCTTGCAATTACCCTGTATTTCAAACCATGTGTCCCAGATCAGTGGAAAGCTAGCCTGAAGATGATCCATGTATATTATGGCACCATTCTGAAAAATTTAATAATTACCTTTTCCTATGGGTGTTCAGTGAAGCTACAAATAGCAGTGACTGAAAGAAACCGTAAAGAGTACAGACTCCCAGGCACCTTCCAGAAATATCACAGTCCATGTTTTTATGTCTGATTAGGAAGAAGTATTTTTGTGTTCATTTCCTCATTTCCTGATAGCAGAATCCAAATGCACTATTCACGTAGGCAGCCCTTATACTTGAAAAGGGATGCAGAAAAGCAGGAGTCTTAGACATGCCCTGCATGTGGGCAAACTGAGGAAAAAATAATTTTCAGTGCTGACTTTTTATTCCTTGGTGCCTAAACTATCTGGCTAAAATCAATAAGGTTTCAGAAATTCTGAGTTCTCACCTCTATCCCTACTTTTCTGTAGTAGCTTTTCAAGATGATGATCTGATTTAAAAAAGAAACATCGAAGCCTAATTCTATAGTATCTACAACAGTGTGGCTGCTCTCAGTGTCAGGAGCAGGGCTCAGTCAGCTCTTTAATAGCCAGAGCTCTGCACCGTTAGTCACAGATTCATATTTATGCTGAACTCCATAACCATATTCCCAGAATTCTTGGTGTTATGCTGAGTTAAGATGGAAATAGATGCTTTTCCTGCTGAGTGCAGAAGTAAATCAAAATGAAGCAATAAAATGGAAGCTTCATTGCTGTCTAGCAAAGCTGTTTTGTATTAAGAATTTAGTATATAAAACTGTAGTCATTGTGCAAAATGTTTGGTACACTTTGATAAGAAGCCAGTGGTCATGGCATTCTTAGACAATTTAATTTATTTTGAACCAATTGCAGGACCTAACAAAACCACAAATTCTTGGCTGCGTATGCATTAAATAAAAAAAAAAAGAAAACTGCAAAAGGCCCTGTGAACTTGCACAAAAAATCCAGCAACAGAATGAAGGAAAATATGAATAAGCCATAAGCAAGCCAACTGTATGGATACCGACAACATTGAAACTTGGCTAAACTTTACATTTGCACAGGAGAAATTGCCATTTACAGAACTTCTTTAAGAAATTTAAGGAACAGGTTCGCCTTTTTGATGAGCTACACTCTTTCTATCATGATAAACATTAAGGTAACGAACTTACAGCAACAAGTCTATCTGATCTCCCCATCTTTTCCAAAAGGTAACAAACTGCAAGTGTCAAGCAAAGAGCCCAATGGATACCATCTCAGTAGTTCCTTTTATTACACTGGCATCAGATAATAACTAGGAGCCAAAGTAGGAAGGAATTCTTGCCCCGGAGGGCTCATATAATAATAAAAAGTCCTGGAGTTTTTTAAAAAAGCAACATTGCCTTGCATGAGCAGAACCTGATGTCAGGTATTTGGGGAGGGTTTTCCAGCTTAAGTCTCTCTATCTCCAGTAAATAACAACTTTGACACTCACACACACACAGAGGTTGCTCTATCCAGCTGCAGATCCAAGTACACAGGTGATCTGTCACCTAAACTGTCCTTCTGAGATTTCTACCCTTCTATGCACATTTTTAAAAAACTCCACTGCTGAGATGTTGTGCAGGGAAGTCAAGAGACCTGCAGCAGGTCTGGTGCACATATTGTTTATACAGTCATAAATTAGAAGTAACAGCACAGAAACAGCAGTGAACACAGGAGGGAGTGGGATCACACCCTAATTTGGCATCAGTCTGTGACAATGAGGATTCCTTCATGACTTCCCATTTCATTTCTTATATTCATTTTTGTCATTTTGACATCAGAAAACACAAGAGGAATAATCTGAAGTAGAAATGAACTTTTGCCTTCATGATTTGAGGGATATAGCCCTTATAAAAGCACTCTTATTCCTTAGGCTTATAAACACAGCAACCAGAGCAGCTCAGGAATCCGAAACACCCTGTTGTAGATCTGTCCTTCATTCTGACAGAGAGCACTCACTCAGATCTTCAGACCTGTCTTTCAGGAAATGCCTCAGGCCCCTTATGAACACCTGGATTAAATCACCTAAGTTCTGATGTCATGATGTTTTCAGAGATTTAACCCAAGCCTGTATTCCAGACAACAGCCTTGCCTCACTTTCTTACAGTTTCCTAGTTACCATCAAAGTAGATCCACCTTTTGGAAAAGTAGCACAGAAAGCCAACTCCATTTTCCCTAGTAGCTTAGAGCTCTGAGCTATAGCAATGAGACACTTGTAAACAAGTCTTTGCTACACCCCAGCTGGAGCAAATCATTGGCCTCGAAGGGGTCTCTTATTCCCAATCTATTAAGCATTCCTAGTCAAGGATTTCTAAAGCTCTGCTGAAGCTGTTAAACTTTGCCAGAAAATTATTCTCTGAGCCAGAGAGGAAGGAAAACTAAACGACTGGGAGAGAATGATTCAAGACCATGCTCTAAGGGATAATGAATTCTTTATGAGAAGTAAAACAGCTTCACAAGCAAGGTTTGCCATGAGAGCCTTGGTAGCATTTCTCCTTCAAGAGTAGCAAGACCCAGCATTGAGTTCCTGAGCACAGTATCAAACCTGAATCTCTTAAAACCCAAAAACCCTATACAGGAAAGCATTTAACAGTCCACCCTGCAGAGGTCTTGGATTGTTTGTTCCCAGTAGCATTAGATGTATAGATTAATCCAACTACTAAATTAGGCTGCAGAAGACCTCAGAGGAGAGAAACAAAGGGGACAGCTGATCAGAAAGCAGAGAGAGGCCATAGTTGGGTGACTTTGGATACTCTCAATGGGATTGTGGATGTCTTGGGATGTTAAAGACCAATTTGTAGCAGCAGGAGTTTTGTGACTTTCAATAATACCAAAGCATTTAGTTTAGTTACTCAACGTGGTTTTAAGCTTCTAATGTCATTTATGATTCCAACCTGAAGAAATTTCTCCTGAAATCCTGTAGCTCCTGCACTTCCCAAATCTTTTCCCTTCATTTCCTAACTAGAAGCAACCTGTTGGAATGAATGGACCAAAGATCTGACCCTGCAAACTCATTCCAAATGAAAATCACTCTATGAATTCAGAATATGCACATTCAGATGACTTATTGGACCATACTAAGACCTCATTTGATTGTTAAATGCTAATGAAAACCATTGTAGCACTCTTTTAGAAACAAAATTTTGTATAGCAGTTAAAGAACGTTATTAATAACTGGACTAAATGGGTTAATCTCTCCAGCAGTTGAGCTACAAGTTCAACAGGGGCAAGAAGCAGCCTAAAGTAAGTCAATGGCTCGGGAACAGACGGGGACGTGGCTCTGCATGTCGGAACATTCAAGGTCTGCTTCTCTCTCCTCAAGCAGAAAATTTATCCAGAAATTGTTAAATCTGTGTGCAAAGCTGCCATGGAGCTTCCATGTTCCTTCCCTCTCTTTTTCTCTCCCACAGGTGTGGATTAGCAACAGAGCTGCACAATGACTTCTGATTCCACTCTTTACAGAGGAAAATAGTTTTAAAATGCTGTATTTCTGCTCCTCCCCTTCTGGGGAAAAAAGTCTTATCAGATGCATACCCTGATGTGTCCAGCCTCTAAATGAAAGGGCAACAGTGCAGATCTAACTAGTTGGCTGACAATGTTCCTATTTCTCTCTAAAGAAAATGTGAACAGTGAAACTGCTATAAATAGAACTCCAGAACAGAAACCCTTCAGGTTCACTGTAGAGACTTCTAAACCATAATTCACCAAGGTTTGGGAGGGAGACCAAAACCTAGACACAGGCATGTCTGTGGCGTCTACGGGCCTCTAAGAGCTCCAACCCATTGTACTGTGATCCATAATGGCTGAGTTCACACCTACAGGAGTTGTTCATTTCCCCTTAAGGAGGCTCTGAGCAATCTGTAGCAAAGTAGGGAGCATCTCTTCTGCCTTCAGTATCTACATAGAAAAAGAGAGTGAGTTGAGAAGGCAATGAATCTCACCTTGTTCCTTAAAACCAAATCAGCTTCCCATTTCTTCCTAAAACAAAGTAGGGACTACGTCTTCCCATTAGGGCACTTTCACTGCTGTTAGCAGTGGTGTTTTTTTCAAAGTCACTTTGCCCACCTGTTCAGAGAAAATTTCCAGACCCTTCTCTGCTCTCCCTCTTTCTAACCTCAAGCTACAAGAAACCAGTTGAATTTCAGAACAATGACTTGTTCGTTTTTTCCCTGTGGTCCTTAGCACTTTATGTGAAGCTGAGTTCCCACTGTCAAAAGCGCCTTAATTGAAATTTCTGACTTATCTACAGGTTATTTTACCAAAAGCCAAATTCCATGCTGGGAGAGCCTGTTTCTCTTTCTATTTTGCTTGCATAAATCCCAGGCTATATGAATTCCGTTCAAGTTGTCTTTATACTAGGGACTGGCCTCAGTCCCATTTTCTCCAAGTTTGTGAAAAATTGAGAGGAAGATTTGGCCTAAGGGAGCTCCCATGCAGTCTTGCATGAGCATATGCTTTGGGGGATGGTCTGAAAACATGTTTTCACTGACAACATTGCCAGAACTTTGGAAGATAATGCTAGAAAGGTTCAGTTCTCTTTTCAACCCAACCCCAGTGCATCTTAAAAGAGACCACACTGTCCTCTGAAAACATCACCCTGTTTGTTGTTATTCTTAGAGATTCATATTAAAAATGTCAAGGCATGCAAGAGCATTTTAGGCCCTGCGTTTGGGGTTTTTTTCATTTTCTGTGATCACTTTCCACATAGGCTGTCTGCAAAAAGTGCAGGATACTGAGTTTGATGTTTGCAGTCATGAAGGAACCAACATTCACCATCAAAAGGGTTAGCTTGGCTACCAGGAAAATGCAAGATACTGGTCCTGGTAGCAGACATTCTCTGGTATGAACAATACTTCTTTCCTGCTCACAAAGATGCTGGAAAGTCCAGTGGAGTTAAGAACAACTTTTTGACAAACTCATATTTAATAGATCCAGTTTCAATAAAAACAATGATGTTGCATAGGTGGAACTCGAAATAGAAATAAAAAGTCATCTTGGGCCTTTATTAAGCATTGATTGTTGACAGCTGAGACCAAGGCCCTCCCAGTTCTGCCTCTTCTTGCCTATGGATCCTGCAACACTCCAGACACACATTTGTTTTAACACTGCCATTCAAGCTGGATATCTACTTCTGCTCATGTCACAAGATTTTTGCAGACAGGCAAAGCTGCTCTGGGACTAGCTGTGTGTGATGGTTCGAACTTGGCTCCCTGCCAAATGTCCAACTTCCCAGTAGCAGGCCCTCTCTTTCCCCCTTTCTACTTCTCCTAGGGCAAAGGAAAAAAACTATGCAAATTGAAGAACCCAAAAACCAAGCTAGTTATATAAAAAATATATTTTATGTGTATTACAGTTAAGATGCTATGTACACAGCAAACGGGAATCCAAACATCCCCCGAAGGGATAGGGAAAGGGGAAAAAGGGACAAAAGGAAACAAAAAGGGACACAGAATAAATATGCGCAATTAAACTCGAGAATTAGTAAAATAACTAGTAAAACAAATTTCACCACATCCTTTAGAAAAAAAAGAGGATTGACACACACACGGCCAGCACTCCCCAAGCCTCCACGTGGCAGGTCAGTGGATGCTGCAGGTCTCAGCCTTAGATAAGCGAGACCAATGCAGGGACCCACTGTTCCTGAAGTTCGGCAGAAGAGAAGAGAGCGAAGGCCTCTCTTCCCTTCTTATTTATACCACGATTTACATAAAAATTGTATGGAATACCGGGAACACTGCCCTTTCCTTGGTTACAAACTGGTAACCAGGGAAGGCCTAGATTAAAACCACCACACTGTGATATAAATCTTCGTCTCCCTTGTGAAAGAATTCCACATTTTAGGTGGTTTTTTTTTCATTTCTGCTGGTTCTGAGGGATTTCCCCTGAGAAATAGAAAAAATCATCCATATTTCAATGCATTTATCTTGTAAGGAACCTTCATATAGGAACAACTTAAAGGATCTTTTAAATTTCTCCAGTACTGTGAGTAGAAGACAGCTGGGCCAAGGAGTTGGAGCAGGAAGCTGTCCCGAGACAGAAACACAAAGGACTCCTATGATGTTTGAGAGAGTGTGGGGCCAGTCAGTCTCCACAGATCACCATCCTCCACTTAATCACCATTGCATTTAATGGATTAAGTCTGAATCCCTGTAGGAATTTGAACTATGTAGCTCAGAAAAAGTTGGGGGTTTTTAAATAAAAAAACATATTTAAGAAGAAAAGCAACATCCAGGTGCAAAAAATGCCTTTTAGTTCATTGCTATAAAATAATTGATGCAAAATCCCTAGATAGATGCTGAAATGCCAAACTCATCTCATCTGCTGCTGTCATTGGGCTAATTATAGTGGTTTCTGTAGTTAAGCAAATGACAGGGTTTCTATCATAAACCTAATTTTTAGAACTCATCAGTGAAAAAAAAAAAGCTCTGCTTTGAACTAAAACTTACATGTTAAAAAAAAGTGCCTGATTTTGCAGACATAGAAAGCTTGTTTTATAGCAAAAGATGCAAAAATGTAGCTATTAATTTTGATTTCACTATTTTCAAATTAATAATTAGTTTCAAAATATCTCCTGCACTAATTGCATCTAATATTTTTATTATATATTTTGCTACACAACCTGAGCATCTATATTTCAATGAAAAGGACTAAATACATTTTAAAAGGTTTGAGTACAATAGCTGGAGGGAAAAAAAAACCAAACAGCATGCAATCCATTCTAGAAGTAAAGAGATCATGTTTCAAAGAAATGCTTAAGGTTACACAGTGGACCTCTGAGGCTTCCACTCTTATTTTTCAGATTCTACATTTAGACCATTTGAAAACATCTCCCTAAGTGTTATTCCCAGCATATTTACAAGTATTTTTCACAAGGCAATGTAATACAGATATGATAAATAGTTCTAACTGGCCATGCTTTTCAATACTGGTGTCATTTTCTGAAGTTAAAGAGTGCCAGTCTAAAACAGCGTTATCTAAATATATGTTGATGGCAGGGCCCTCTCAACAGCATGGTCCAGGCTCAGAGAAATATGAGGCACAAACCCAGTGCTTCTAAAAGGAGATTTTCTGCCCAAATGCTCCCTTACTGGATTTATCCCCCTTTTCCTGTGTCATGAGCAACCAAAAAGCAACATATTTAGGATCATCTCTTACTGATCCTTTGTTCCATCTTGAGCTGGAATTTTTCATGGTGATGGGCACTAAATCAGTGTATGTAATAATTTCTGCAAAGCATCAAGCAATTCAAGAAAACAATATAGGACTACTTTTTAGTAAGAGTATATCTTTGAAGGAACTGGATTGCACAGTGAACATTCACTAGTCTACAACTTCTGACTGCCCTAAAAATACAAAGAGTAAAAATAGATGTTTTAGTTGCTGTTCTTTTGTTGTACTTTACACTGAATTTTTGATTCTTTGTGAAAAAAACTCAAAGTGACTCCTCTAAAGAATACTCATTTGCACTATCAATCAATCTGTTCCTGAAATTCAAACATCTAGAGGTCCCAGAAATTACATGACCCCTAAGCATTCCTCTAGCAGCCTCTACCCAATAAACTGGTGGCCCTCGCAAAAAGAGTAGCATTCTTAAAAGAGGTCAGTAAAATCTCTATAAGCCAAAATAATATTTTAAGTATCAGGGATTCATCTGAATACAAATATACTTTTTATTTGTAAAGATTTATCTATATGTTTATCTATATGTTTATGAAGGAAGATACACTGAGCCTGGTGAGATTTCAATGATTTTATTTACCTCTACAATTCCACGGTTATAAGTTCCAATGGTACAATATGGTGCTTATTTTTTTAAAATAACTGCATAAAGAGAAAACAGGACAAAAATAAGGGACTGGACTAACAGGCCATTCATCACAAAAGTAAATATTCTGAAAATTAGGATTTATTTTTAATTGCAACACTAGCCCAGTATGATTATGAGTTATTTGTGCACTAAATTATTTATTAATTATGCAAAAAGCCCTGAAATTATGTAAGTTTAAAGCTATTTTTCTTTAACCTTTTTCCAGTATGTAAAGTAAGAAAAATACTTATCTTTGTGCATTTTGTCATATTCCCTGAAGACTGTAGGTTCTCTTTTGCATGCTAACATTAAAGTACTAAGCATGAACAGATATTATAAATAAACAGCCTGTGTTCATGTAATAAGTCTGGAACTTGCCTTTTCTTGGTGGTCAGTTGCCACTGCTTATTCCATTCTCTCTCTTTTTTTTTCTTTTTTTTTTTTTTTAATTTGAGAACTACGGGGATCTGCTTTCCATTTTAAGCTGAAGAACCAAATCCTGAGTGACAGGTGTCTGTCCCACACTGACAGATTGTGATGGGACAGAAATATTTCTGCTTTTTTTAAGTTGTACTGAAAAAATCTGTTTTGTTGCAACTATTTCCTCCTCAACAAGCTCTGAGTGCATCTCCTCAGATTCTTTGCAATTTGCCAGAAGCAGGGATGTTCTGGCCAACAGCAGATCCAGCTACCAGATCTGCTGGTACTGAAATATACCACTTTCTCTAAGTCTGAGCTTTCTGTGGGAAAATTCTGATTTCAATAAAAAATTCACTTTGAGAAAGTAAAACAATTAGGTGAAAATTCAAATTCAAATTTTTACATATAAGTCAATACTTGTATTTAACTCAATTTTCTTCTTGAGATTTTTGTAAAATACATCCACTAGCAGCATTCAAGTAAGAATTAAAAGGTATTTGTTTGGGTGAAACACAATCCCTCAGGTAATCTGGCATTTAATACGTATAAAATTTCCATTCCACTCCAAATTTCAGATTTGCTAGTTTTGCAGCACTATACAGCAGGTTTTGAAACTGCACCCTTTCCAATAATATAGGAATTCCCATTTTTGCTCTCATTGACAGTCCAGTTACATTCGCTGGGATGGAGACAGGCAATGAGACAATATTTACTCCTGAAGTGAAGCATGGCCCAGCAGATTACCAAAAGACAGTTAAAAACTGGATTGTTTGGTAGGATGTGGTCCTACCCCAAATGAGCCACAGGTCCAAAGGGTCCTATCTCTAGGACTCTTTCTGTACCTTGTAATTTCAAATCTTTTGATAATGATATAGCAAAAGATGAAGATATAACCAAATATACTGGAGACAAATCTGAGGATCTCTCTCGTGGGGGCTATTTTAGAGATGTAAAATGGATCCTCTTTCCTCTTCAGTGGTGGTTACATTCTTGGTTACCAAATACATTAATTAGAAACCACGGATCTTGACTCATTTTAATTCATGTGACTGACTAACAGATTGGACACAAGATGGGTGATGCCAATTCCAGCATATGAACATTTGCAACCTGGATCCACTCCATTTCTGATTTAAGTAGATTTTTCAGTGATAAGAAATGAAGCTGCAACGTCTGTATCTTTGACTCTGTAACCACGGAAACCAGCACTAATTATATGTATCACTAAGTTTTAAATGTATTCAAATTTAACACATAACTCTGAAAACACTGAGATTGTTTTTCTTTTTCTCTCTCACCTGAATATGCTATAGTTTGCCTTCTGGCTTATTTGGCTTATAAGCAGTTTCACTCATAAAAAGATAAAAGCATGTAGGTGAAAATTACACTCATTTTCATTTATGTAACCAAGACGTAGAGCCATGTAAGTGTTTGATCACACACATCCTACCACTGCTGTTGCGAGAGGTTACATTTCGTGGTAAGGAGGTGCCATTCCCCATAGTGACAGTGAAAGCAGCAAAGTTCTGCCACAGACATTATGAAATACCAGCATCTCTGTGGAGGACCACAGGGATGGCTCATGGAAACAGGAATACACAGGAAAGGAAACTAGGAAAAAAAGAACCCCACAACTTTATCATTCTTCCTACTGCTGTACCATAACCCCTACAACTGAATGACAAAGTTGAACGATACATCCATGGAAAACCGTATTCCCAACACTTACAACTGACCATTTGACTTACTGAACTGCCAAATCCCTAATCATGTTTTCACTGTTTTATCAGATTCCATGACCAGTGCCTGAAGGATCCTGAACCTGCACTTTCATCATTTAGGCTATTAAATCATCAGAGACACGTTCAATCACTTCATACTTTTTTCCTCAGCTAAATGGGTATCTGCCATAGTAAAAAGGTGATGTAGAAGCACCAAAAAAATGAGAGACTAAGGCTTTTAGACCAAAAACCTTTCAGTTATCACCCTTTTTTAATCCAAACCAATAGCTGAGTATGGAAATGTAACTCCAGTGCAAGAACTTCCGGGTGGATGACAAAAATCCAGGTTTGTACTAGAGCTTTCGGGTATAACTCCACAAATGATCTGAGCAGTGTCTGGGACTAATCCCAGGAAACAGAACTCAATCCTAGCAGTGTTAAATTGTTATGCATATCCTCAGGGTGGTTCTAGCCAGAACCAGTTAATGGTTTCCAGACAATTCCCAGAAAACTCAAGAGCTGCCACAGATCCAGGACTTTTCCCAGTGCATAGTTCGGATGTGGTTATTCTGTTTTGGAGACCAAAGGCATCTACTAGCATGTCCACAGGCTACTAGTACCAAAAAAACAGGCCTAAGCATGATTTATTAGTATGATAGGGACCCTTGAGGCAGAAGTTTAATCTGAAGCCCACACATGCTCAGTCATGCAGAGCAACAGGTTCAATCCTCCATGACATCTGGCTGCTGGTCCCCACCTACATATCACAAAACTTTTTCACACTGACATAAATCAAATTGAACAGAAGGAACTGCACAGGAGCCTCAGAAGGCTACATCATCCTCCAGGGCTGTGTGTTCTCTGACCAAATCAGTGTTCATTACCAGCCTGCTCAGGGAAAAAAGCCCTACACATTGCTGGAGTCAAGCAGGGACAAGAGTTGTCTGGGTATTTAGGGAAAGGTGATTAGTCTTCCTAGGATCCTTATCTAGTCAATACAGAGACACAGGTTACTCCAGAAGGTGATTCACATGAGCTGTTGAAATTCAGCTGCAGTAAAGGGCAATTCAGGACCTTCTATATAAAAAGAGTCACAAAGAGCAAAGTGAGCCTCCTAAGACAGGCTAACTTCAGGTGCCTCCCATAACACTTAAATTCCTCAGAATGTTTTAAGATAGAGTTAATCTTTGATCATTTATTAACCTAAATCAAATGCTTTGCGTTTCATAACCAAACCTCAACAAGAAACTTCTCCTTTAGAATGTCACCTCTAGTAGATAAGAGAGAAAAAAAGAAGAATGCCAAGTGAAAGTCTTCTGTTAAATGGCCACAGGCAAATCGGCTTTTACAAAATCTGATCTCCATAGAGAGTTTGATTTGCTATGTTTAATAACACCCATGAAATCCAGCAAGGAAGAAATACCTGAGGCTATCAACTGAAAAGAAGAAAACCACCAGATAATACTAAAAGGGTTGCCTCGTTTTATCCTGTTCTGTTTCAGTGAAGTGACTTCAGACCTTGCTGTTGTTTTCTGCCTGGTTTTGTTGTGCCAACATTGTAAATCAAAGTTCATTTTTATCCAACAACAAAGTACCAAACTGATCACTTCTTATTTCAGGAAATAACAAATTTGAGAAGCACCTACTAGACACTAGCTAAAATATATGCCTTTTCCTGCTTGGGCTATTGATTTGCTCCTGGTGTTAAGACGCAACATTTATCTTTGGTTTACTTACATTTAACAGTAGCTTCCAAGATACTAAAATGTGGGCACTATAATGCATCTCCTAAAGCCTATGGGAGCAGTTTAGTAACCTCAGGGAATGATATGTTAGGACTGCACAGATCTTCTTATTTACATTCTAATAGTTCCTATGGCTAGTGGAAGTTTTGGAGACAATCTGGCTCAGTCCATGTTGCAGGCTGGGCCAGGGATGATTTGTCCTTGATGAGAGTCAGGGCACTGTACTGGCACACAAATGGGTTAATTAATTCCTGAAAATACAAGCTGCCCTAATTAAAAAGCTGTAAAGACACAACACATTTTGAAATAACTTGATTTCCACATGGGGTAGCAGTAGTTGACATAACTGAACTTCTTCCCCATTTTGAGGGGCTAAAAGAAGCGAATGGCCTGATGGTTTCCACTCAGCAGCCACAGAATTTGATTTACTCTCAGTATGTAGCTCCCTGCAAAAATCAATTTTACTCAAGTTCCTCAATTTCAGAAAAAAAACAACTGGAAAGAAAGTAGAATACATGTCTATACTATCACAGTAGGTGGGAGGAGAAGAAACAAGGAGTGATTACCCACTGTTTCTTACTATACAAAATTTAGAATCAGCTAATGAAGTTACCAAGCAATAAGCTGAGAATAAGTGTAAAGAACTTGTCTACCCCTGAGAAACTAACACAAAGCAATAATTAAATTATACAGCTGATCACCACAGGATACAATGGTTTATAATCAAGTTCAACTAGAGATGAGATAAATTCAGAGTGAGTCCATCAAACGCAAATGATCCAGAGATAGGATTCCCATGAATAAAGTTGTTTTACCTATATAATTGCTGTAAACACTTGCTACCAGCCAACGACCAAGATAGGTGGCAGGACTCATACCTGTGTAGTTATACTTATGGTTCTCTTAGTTTGTCTTGGTCACATCCTCAGGGCTTAAGAATGAGAACTAACTGTACTTATTCTGCATTGGTGGTTACTTTTGTTATGTTTATTAAAGTTTTTTTTTCCATATTCTTAAATCATTGAAGTTGTAAACTCAAACGCCTATTATTTTTAAAAATGTAAAGCATAGGAGGGTAGTGGGGGCAGTAGGAGAAGGAAGTTTGCCTCCTACTTGCTTAATGAAGAGGTTCATCTCTTTAAAAACCAAGATGTAACAAGCTTGTCTGTACACAAAGTCACTGATATGTTGTTGCTAGAAAATACCACTGACCTTTCACGAACTCTTCTAAGGCCAGGATTTTCCAAATCTTTTCAGATTTTTAACAATTTAAATGCTCTGCATTCAGCTGTACTTTTACAGCAAAATTACTCCAATGAGAGATTTAGTCAGTTCGAATGATAGTGGTCTCTGAAGCTGAGACTGATGAGAAGGCTAATTCAGATGGGTTTACCACCTGAATTCCAGTTCCATTATTTCCTATTCACCACAGGATGAACTGGTTGCTGAGACTCACTGATATTAACCCAACTTCTGAACTCACCCTTAATTATATCCAGAATATCTGACAGCCAACTGAGTGCAAAACTCATTGATATTTCATCCTATTACAGGAGGAAGAAATGGGCCCATTGAAGTGGTTTCTTTGTCTGAGCACAGCATTAAGCATCTGTGTGAATTCCTGTGCCCATCACCACAAAGCAAACATTACTTCTGCAGCAACAGGGTAGCAGCTGTATTCTGCAGTGCAGTTCAGTACTTCATGCCATTGTCTGCAATACATCCTCCTATAAAAGCGAGTCCGAGCCCACCCATGCCTTTAATTCAATTTAGATAATGGAATCTTAACAATCCATCCCAAAAACTACCAGATTCCATTGTAATACAAGACTGTTTCAAGAAGGATTTATAGGTAGAAGGTCCTTGGTCGATGGTGGTGTTACACATCTGTGAATTCCCATTGCTGTGCATAATTAGGAAGTATTTACATATGCCACTGCTTTTCACTGTTGTGAGGCACTCAGAGGATGCCAAGCTACTCTATCATAAATCACACTGTTGAAGCAGATGGAGCTCCTTGCTCAGTTAAAACTTACGGTTAGGCATAATTATAGAAGCCTGTGCAGAATATTCTTTATTTCTTTAACAACTTTATTTATACTGCAAAGCAATTCAGATGAGAGATCTTCTGAAATGTCCTGCTAATAAGCATTTTTCACACTGTACCTTGCAGACAGCTCAATAACTACACATTGAATGATTCCTTCCCACCCCTTGTCCAGGCACACTTACACTGCAATTTCCCTCCCTCTTTCCCTCTTCTAGAAAAATTACATAACTGGCTGTTTCTCTAGCACCATCCACGTAAGTATCTCAGAAAATTGCCCCTATGAAGTATCACAACACTTATTAGCTTCTGAAGAAATTGAGCACAACGAGATTAATGTGAAGATACTCTAAAAGTTGCTGAAGGTTTGGTTGCTTTTCTTTTTTAGCTCACACTGGCTTCAATTTCAGAAGTGCAGGTCATCCTGAAACCCAAGCAGTGAGAACTGTGGATGTTTCAAATCTTAGCCAATTTCACAGGGCTCAGGCTGGGTCTGCGTTGGTACCCTGACTAAGCTGGTGTTGCAATTCAAATGTGTAGAACATAATTTTGTAATTTATGGTAAAAGGGTGGGCTGAAGAGTCCTACAGAGTAGGAAATCTGTTTGGTATTTTAAAATAATTTAGGGAATTTAACAAGGTCCCCGCAAAGGTTCAGTTTTGCCAGGCTTTGTCACTTGGTCCTTCTGGTTGCATTTCAGGGGTTAAAGCCTCTCCACAGCACAATCCCAGAGCTCAGCAGTGTGGGGTATGATGCAGGCCAATATGAAAGATCACTCCTTGCCTTTATCAGCAGCACACAGCAATCAAGAGGCTTTCCAAGTCAAGTGCTGGGGAGCAGCTGCAGACACACAGCTTCTGGGGGAAATCACCTCAGATCCTGCACAGCTAGTGATTACAAAACCCAGCTAAAATCAGCATTAAATGCAGAGTGGCCCTGGCTGCACTTGTGTTCTAGAAGTATGATGTAGAGAAACCTGAACTGGATCCAAAAGGATTTGTTTATTAGCCGTGGTGATGTGCTGGAAGAAGAGTTAGATAAAAAAACCCGCATTTCTGGATGCTGAAGCAGTGCACTTCAGCTGAATAGTCCTGCCAGATCCAAGCAAACTCTTCCTCTGCGGCACAGAAAATCCACTGCTTGGGTAGAGAGCATGGGCAACTGAGAGCCAGTGCAGACTGTTGGTGCTGCATACATAGCCTTCCTCCTCCAGCCTGTTCACCACATCTGGATAAGGAACGGGGATCTGTGGTCCAGATGTCTCTCCCTGCCTCAGGCTCCTTCCTCTGCAATTTAACACACTCCACCTTCACAGCAGTCTGGAGATACAATCTCTTCTGAAGCACAAAACTTACAGAAGTAACAGTGGCAATGTCCTCCTTCCCACACCCAAAACCACAAAATTTTAAGACAAAATTAGGTCAGTGTTATGAGCAAGATCATAGGATACAGGCTGCTTCTCATTCCATGTGAACACAAGCCTTTTGCAGGGATTCTGATCATGTAGTTGCACTTTCCTTGGCAGAACGGGTATTTTGAGTATTTTGAGACTGCTCTATTAAGCCCTTGAGGATCCGTTTGCATTCAAGATAACATTTCTTTCCTCCATTTCCTGCTTCTGTGTACCCTTATGTGGCTGCAGCAAGGCCAGCAACCCCTCTGGAGCATTAGAGAAAACCAAAGGCAAAAGAACAGTACTAAGGTAAAGCCCAGCCAAGCAATCAAAATGGACTTTGCACTCCGGTAATTCCCAATTTGCATTCTGCCCCCCCCCCCCAAAAAAAAAAAAAGGAAGCTGTGTAAAGTGTTTTAAGAACCACTGGGAAAAGCAAGCAGGTGAAACGTGCAAGTGCACACAAGCCATCACCACAACCCATCATAATCATACTCTTCTCATGTTCCTGCTGGGTCCACCTGCGACCTGTTAGCCAGTCTCCTGGTGTGGGAGAAATGCCAGTTTCTAACCTCCAACCTTTGTCTCTTCTGATGTAACTTAGGAAATTTTGTCACATACTACCATAGCCTTTAGATGCACGTAGTGTATCTTGCCATTCCTGAGCCTTCCCCAAAAGGGTTATGACTTTCAATTTTGGAATCTGCTTAGCAGCAAAATCAGCTGCTGACAGGAAATCATGCATTCAACAGTCCTGAAGCATAGGGGAACAAAACAAAGGTAAGTGACCAGACAAAGCCAATAGAAGTAATAACAAAATTATTTACACCGTAAGAAAGAAGAGCAACTTCTCAAACAGATCTGTGAACACATTAACTTCTCCTTAATTACAGTAAGGAGACTGAGAGGTTGTGTATCAGTACTGCTAAACTACTTAAGATTTCACCCTTTTATAATTCACTCCAGCCACCTGTGTTCCAAAATCTCCAGAGACTCACACCACGGATGTAACACTACCAGTTGTGAAAGTCAAATTATCTGCCTTTCCAGTTCACGTCCCCCTGAGCAATGGTTCTTCCACATTCAAAGATTCTTTCTCCCTGTTATTATCCAAAGATCCCCATTGCTCCTGTTCAGGCCAAAATATCTGTGAAGAGGTCTATGCTGTGACCCCTCAGCACCCTGGTCTCTCTAATATAATTAGTGACTATTGTCTTTTCATCCTTTATAGCCTTTTCTTGCTATGGCACATTCAGAGGCCTTGTCACAGCCTGATTTTTCTCCCTGGTCACATAGCTTCTTCCTATTCCAGTGCTCACAAGCTAACTACAAAGATTTCTTACACACCACCTTTTTTTTTGTGGTAAAATACCTTTCCCTCCCATTGTGCAGGAGCTGTGTACTTTGGTCTCTCCATCTGCTTAGAACTTCTTCCTTCCCTTCACGCTGTGCAATTATCTTTCACAAGCTACTTTAAGCTCTGCAGCAACCCCAAGAGCTGAAAATCCCAACAAACATCAGTGAACAACTTCTTCCTCCAGTGTGAAAAGCTGATAAATGTTGGATATGCCCCTACGTGCAGTGTTATCTGCACATTTCTGACCAGTCTCCACCCCCAAAATAGTCCCCTACCTCTGGAATGGGACTTCTAGAGCCAAAAGCTACTTGCCACAAGTGTCAAATTAGCAGTAGAGATTGAATCCTGCTGAGTTTTTACAACTTCCAAAAGCTGTGTCCCACTGTACCTCCTGGCTTTTGAAATGAAATCTCACCATTCACCCCACTGGCCTACCTCATCAACTCTTTTTAACAAGGTAAAGCTGTTCTTGCTTCTCCTTTATTCTTCACAGCAAAGCTCTTTGCCCAAAAACCTAGAGGCACATTCGCTCCTTATATTTTATGATTTCAAGGTCTTTACAAGGGCAATTTTAAATTTTTCTTGCTCTATACAGCACTAAGCACAGCAGGCCCTAACTTTTTGCATCACTAAGCACTGCACAGTGTAAGTCAAGTAATGAATTGAGCTGTCAATATTTAACTTACTGAGCATTTCCCTGGGGCTCTCAACACACCTCTTGAAAACTCCTGATTAGAGGTTCTTTCACAATGAAGAAAACCCATCCATTTGATCAACTCATTTTTTAGACTTTTCTGTGGTGAGACCTGCAAAACACCAAAATGATACTTCCATATCAGGTTCATCATCTCTGAATGCAAGTCCCTCTGCCTTTTCACTCCCTCTGAGAGTGATCTGAGAGATCAAGGCAGTTCATTGAAGTGTGAGACACCCTAATCTAACATCTTCAGACTTTTCTCGCTAGACATTTCAAGTTGAATTACTGAGAGAGGAGAGGGGGCAATACTGACATGCAGGACGGACTTGAGCAGACTTCCCCCTTTTCCCCACACATAGTCTGTGCTCAAGAAAGAGTAGACAAAAAGAGAGACTTTAATAGAAAGACCTTGCAGGAAGACATAAATATAAAATACATACATGATGCATATGTGTCACAACGTATGTTTATCACAAGTTGAGTGAAAGCAGAGATTAAAAGGACTTTAAGAGGTCACTTAGTTCATCCACACAAGGTCAGGGACACTTAAACTATCCTTTTCTTTCCATTTTCCAGTAGAAAATAGAAACATGCAATTTGTCGTTCCTTATCCAAGACAGGACTTCTCCTCTTCATACTTATGATTATATCCATGTAAACCTCAAGGAGCTCTGAACACTCAGAGAACAACCAGACTAATGCAATGGGCAGGAAAAATTGCCTGCCAAAAGGTTGATTCAGAAAGATGTATTCTTTCCCAGAAAAATGGAAATTTCTTCAAGCCAGAATAGTAGCTGGACTTAAAGGAAAAAAAAAAAAAAAAAAAAAAAAAAAAAAAAAAAAAAAAAAAAAAAAAAAGCAGACCTCATGAGCAGAACAAGGCACAGGGAAATAAAAAACAAGGGGAGAGAGAAAGTTCCTTAACAGTGTGTTGAGCGACTGTACTTCAAGGTCTTAGTGGGCAGTATATAAAACATAACACAACAGGACTTTTCAGCTTAAGGCATTAGCAAGGCAGGGAGGGGCAATTCTGCAGA
>NW_020957299.1:3314-8752 GCF_003031625.1 Empidonax traillii | reverse complement strand
GCAGACCTCATGAGCAGAACAAGGCACAGGGAAATAAAAAACAAGGGGAGAGAGAAAGTTCCTTAACAGTGTGTTGAGCGACTGTACTTCAAGGTCTTAGTGGGCAGTATATAAAACATAACACAACAGGACTTTTCAGCTTAAGGCATTAGCAAGGCAGGGAGGGGCAATTCTGCAGATCCTACTGCTTACTGATGCAGTGCCAGCATTCTAACAGGGAAAAGCCACAAAAATAATCTCCCTTCAGCTTGCAGCTAGAAAGTCCTTATATGAGGCAACTTCAAAATATATTAAAGCTCACCGAATTATTTCCAACATAGAGAAAATCAAGAAAGTCAGGCTTAGTTCTAAAGAATCACTTTCTTCAAACTGGGACAGCGCTTAAAATTGAAAAAGCTTTGTGCTAGATTCACAGTGAGTACAGACATAACCAAAACTTTTGAAGGGAATTACACTGACTCTCATCTACTGAACATCTAACTCTACCTTTATTTGCTGTCCTGATTGCAAAATCATTTGTTTCAAAGGCAGATCAATTTTGTACCCAAAAATGCATTCTTCTTTATATGTTCTTTGTCATAGCTTCAAAGTAAGATTGAGTAATCACTGATAAATATGGGAACTTATTTTGCCATGTCTGGATGTCTGATCCTTCATAAACGGAATTTTGTTTACCAAACAACTCTTTATTTCCTGTCACTTTGTTGCCCAGGTTAATTTTGGCATGCCACATGCTAAGGGATACCTTGCTTTGAGTGAGAGAACAGCAGGGATGCTGTTTGTCTGGAATGCAAAGAGAACGGAGCCAATCACTACAGAAACTAAACACTGGGCCCTATGCTTTGCCAATGGTCTGGTTCTAAAGGGGGCACTTGGTCTGCCTGACTACAGACAGTGACATTATTAATGCTGTGTATCAGCCCACCTGTGTTCGCTGCAGAGTGATCCACCACTGTAAACACCGAAACATGATATCCAGAGGGAGATTCTGTCCAATTGGATGGAATAATTAGTGAAATTTTGGAAGCAGGGCTCTATCCTGAAAGAAGTGTGACTCACCCAGATACCATGGGAAATATGCAAAGGATTAGAATAGATTTCCACTGATAAGATTCAGTGGATGCTCCCAAATGCACCCACGCAGAGGGTGAAACCATCAAGAATAAGAGTGCAAACAACACACAGGCAAAAAGAAAAAGGCAAATATTAGTGGCAAAGGAAATTGTAAGACTAGTCCCATGACTCAGGAGCTGCTAATGGATTTGTCTGCCAGCCTTCCAAGTCACTGCACATCAGCCTGGTTCAAGCTGTCAAAGCCAAGTAGATCTGAGTTGGTCACGTCCACTTGCCTTATCTCTGCATACAGCGAAGTAGTTTTCAAGAGATCCCAACATCTGTGTCCCTTTTTAACAGAAGAGAGGTACAGAGCAGAGGTCTAGCAATAAGAAAAGGTATTATCATCCTGTGCCCTCGTATTTATCCAGACAAAGAGCTTGCAAAGACAGTTTTTTGGAGAAAAAGCAGGAGTCCATAATTTCTGTAGTAGGTGACAACATATTCTGCCTATTTCAAGGGCAAAGTGGCATCAGAATACTTGGAAATGCCACATAAATGAGGAATATTAAGATTTCCAGGATGTGACCCTTTGGGCTTTGTTTTCTCATGAACAAATCGGAGGCTTTGTGCACTGGCTTCATAAAAAGGTGTGACATGGGACTAGTTGACCTCACCATTTAGGGAAGAATGGTTTTGTCCCTCAACTAACAGTTTCTTTAGCCAACAGTCAATTTGGTTGCAGTGGGGAATGAGAAGGGGCCCACTGAAGAATGCCTCACAAGAAGAATCCAGGCTGAAATCTGTCTAAGACTACATAACTCCACCTCTCATACCAGGTTAGAAGCCTGCTGCCATCGCCTGTGCCCACAGAAGAGCAGCCCTTCTTTGGGACAAAGGGACAGAAAGGCTCCAGCATCATCTGTATTCTCTGTCACACTGATAGAGAAAAGGGGAGGTGAACCCTGTCTTACACAATTCTGACCAGACTCCTGGATGCCTGTTCATAAGAGAAGCAGGAAGGGTGGTGGAGGCAGTTTCTGAAAGCTCCATATCTCACTTTATCCCAAGGAGCGGGCAGGAAGAGGGTTCAAACACCTCCAGGATCCTTCTTTGTCATTCATACCCTTCCCATCTTCACTCCTGTAGGTTACACCTACATAAAAGAGCCTTGGAGACTAACCAGAGTTCCCTCACTGTAATCATATCCACTGTCCTGCTTTCTTGCTTCATCCAAATACTCATCCTTTGTCAGAAGCCCTTAGCCTCTTTCTGCTTGAAAACAGCTTTCAAGCTTTCTGGGCTTGTCCATAAAATGCAATGCAAAAAAAAAAATTCCTGTTTCCCCATTCTTGATTTATGCCCAAGCTAGCTTTGAGTCAACACCAGCAATGCCAGCGTAGGCAGAGTCTGCAGGAGTCCTCTCAGCTCACATAAGAGCAGCCAGGATAGAAGTCCTTTAGCATTTTTGTCCGGGACATGCAGAGTCACAGCCTTGGACATTTAAGCCAAAGGTCTTCCTCTCAGGCACATAAAGAGGAAATAATCAAAGAGGTGGTGCTGGTTCCTTTTGTTTGTTTTTTTGCGGCAGGGAACAAGTATATGGAGAACAAAAGGACAAGGATGGGGAGAAGAGGGCTGCATCTTAGATTCTGCTTGCTTAAGTAACTCTAAAATGGGAAAATATGCCTGTACTGGCTCACTGCAAGTCCTATCTAATTTCAGAGCAATCTGTGAAAGTAGGTAGATTTTGGACCATGCAGGAAGTCAGCCCTCAGGAGCCAGGAAGGCGTCTGTAGCCTTCACTGCAACAGAGTCCAGAGCTTGGCGGAGTGTCTATTAACAAGGTAGGCTCACAACAGCCTCTGGGCTCATCCCTCTTTCCAATTCATGTGCTTTCTCTCAGGTATTTGTAGGGCCTGGAGGGAGTCTTGCTCTTGCCCTTTTGCCCGAATTACAGCCTGTGACCCACCAACTCCTCCTGTTCTTTTCTGACTCTCTACTTGAGTCTGAAATCAAGAGAGAGGAGTGAAGTCTTCAGGTTTGACCACAGTGAAATTCCTGCCACTGACACCTGCTCAGCTCCAGCTCTAGCTCCAGTTCCATTTCTATTCCTCAGCACAAGTACAGCAACAAAAGTCTCATTCTTTTGGTCATGGCCAAGCATGGGCCCTCCTGAATGCCTCAATTCAGTCTCACACCCTGGGAAATGCACACAGATGGAGGACACGTAGCCTCAGGGTCATGGAACCATGCCCTCCAACTGCCTGCCCACCTGTTAACTTCTTTGTTCTGCTCTCATCTTGACATCCACAAGGCACTCCTGAGAAATGTGCAAGTCAATACTGCCCCAGGCACACCTTTCATTAGCTAGCAATTTGCTTTGAGATGAGAAACATCCACCAAAGCAGTGCCACAGACAGTTAGCAGACACATCCAAGAGCACTCCTGTATCCTTCTCCCTCTCTCCTGTCTATCCCTATAGTTCCCAAGCACATTCAGAAGGTCTTATATTCCCCACAATCCCATCTGAACAGCTACAGTAAGGGACAGTTTCCAGGCAAATCTCCAATCCAGGCTCGAAGTTCATTCCACAGATCCTTCTCCCGAAGCGCTTTGGCAACTTATTAAAAATAGCATTCTGCAGTCCTCTGAAGAATCCTTAGGGTTCTCCTTTAAGAAAAACAAGGACTGGTTTGATTAAAACAATCATGAGATCCAGGAATTGTTGAGTAAGAAGAGAACTGCTCACCAAGCCCATATTGCTCAACCATCTTGTCATATAAGAAAAGCAGCCTTTCGACTTGCATGCAGCAAGCTACAACAGACACTTCGTGACATACAGAACAAGTGGTGGACCAATCTTGCGCAAAAAATCCAATTATGCGCAGATACAGGTGATTACAGGGGATTCTATGAAGCTCTGAAAACAGCCTATGGTCCTACACACCAGGTTCAAAGCCCTCTACTCAGTGTAGATGGCCAAACGCTTCTCACAGATAAAGTTTCCATTTTGAATTGATGGTCTGAACACTTCCAGACTCTCTTCAGTACTAGCCGTGTAGTTCAGGTCTCAGCAATGCAGTACATTTCACAACAATCAGTGAAAACAGAACTGGACACTGCCCCCACCATGGGAGAAACTCTTAAAGCAATACAGCAGGTGAAAATTGGCAAGGCAGTTGGGGTTGATGGAATCCCACCTGAAATCTGGAAGCACGGTGGCCAAGCACTCCATGTTAAGTTTCACGAATTTGTGGTGCGCTGCTGGGAAAGAGGTGAACTGCCTTCAGACCTTCGTGACGCTGTCATCGTCACCTTGTACAAGAGGAAAGGAGACAAATCAGACTGCTCAAATTACCGAGGTATTACTCTGCTCTCCATTGCTGATAAAATCCTTGCAAGAATTCTTTTGAACAGACTAATACCCACCATAGCAGAAGATCTTCTACCTGAAAGCCAGAGGTACCACAGACATGGTATTTGTTCTCAGACAACTGCAAGAGAAGTGTCGGGAACAGAACAAAGGACTCTATGTTACCTTTGTTGATCTCACTAAGGCTTTCAATACTGTGAGCAGAAAAGGTCTGTGGCAGATTTTGGAACGTTTAGGATGTCCTCCCAAGTTCCTCAAAATGATCATCTCGCTTCATGAGGACCAGCGCGGTCAAGTCAGATATGGGGACGCACTTTCTGAGCCATTTCCAATAGCTAATGGTGTGAAGCAAGGCTGCGTTCTCGCACCAACCTTATTCACGATCTTCTTCAGCATGATGCTCCAAAGGGCCACGGCAGACCTCGATTTTGAAAATGGTGTCTACATTCGATATCGTACCAATGAGAGTCTTTTCAACCTAAGGCGACTGAAGGCCCACACTAAGACCTTAAAGCCTCTTGTCCGTGAGTTGCTTTACGCTGATGATGCCGCTCTCGTCGCCCACACAGAAGTAGCTCTGCAGCGTTTAACATCCTGCTTTGCAGAGGCTGCTGAGCTTTTTGGGCTGGAAGTCAGCTTGAAGAAGACAGAAGTTTTATGTCAGCCTGCACCTCAGGAAGTCTTCCATCATCCCCATATCACCATTGGTGAAACAACACTCAAATCAGTCCAACAGTTTAATTACCTGGGAAGCATCATCTCCTCAGACGGTAAGATTGATGCTGAAATTGACAACAGGTTAGCAAAGGCATACAGTGCTTTTGGTAAACTCCATAAAAGAGTGTGGCAAAACAAACACCTGAAGAAAAGTACTAAGATCAGTGTTTACAGAGCCATCGTGCTGTCTACTCTTCTATATGGTTCTGAATCATGGGTCATTTACCGGCACCACTTGCGTCTCTTAGAACGCTTCCATCAGCGCTGCCTCCGTACAATCCTTAACATCCAC
>NW_020957299.1:0-2767 GCF_003031625.1 Empidonax traillii | reverse complement strand
GATGCAGGACCATCGCCTCCCCAAGATCGTGCTTTATGGGGAACTTGCCACTGGCTGCCGCAAGAGAGGAGGCCCGAAGAGGAGATACAAGGACTGCCTGAAACAATCCCTCAGCCTTGGCAATATTGACCACAACCATTGGTCTACCCTGGCCTCCAATCGGGAGGCCTGGAGACACACCATCTATAAGCTGCTTCTGCTTTTGAGAACACATGCAGGATCACTCTCGAGGAGAAAAGACAATGCAGAAAGAATCGCGTCTTGTTGATATCACCTGGGGAGTCTTTCTGCTGTACGTTCTGCAACCGGACTTGTCTATCTCGCACTGTCCTTTTTAGCCATCAGTGTGCTTGCAGCAAGCGTGGGTAGAGCCCCTCTCAAATCTTCATTCGCGAAGCCTAGCCATGATGATGATGATGATCTGAAACAACCAAAGCCTTAAGAGGTGCCAAAAACGCGACACTACAAAACCATACTACTTGACTTTCAAAGCCATCCTGCCTGTAGGGAGCTATTAAACACAGCTGTTCTGGGCGCACCAGCAAAAGCAGAGTGAAGCAACAGCACTGTTGGCAGTTTAAATGCACCTGATATTGTTTTCAAACAGCCATTTTCCTGGTTGATCTTTTAAACATTTCTGAAGATTTCTACGCTCTCTGCATAGAAACAGTAATAGCTCCCAATCCTGAGCTTCAATTTACTCATTAACATTGCTCTGAAATTTAAGCTTATGCACTGGGGAGTCAAATCTTTAAGAACTGGATCAGCACCAAGCACCCAAACACAGCTCACAGCTTCATTTAATATAAAAGGCTGTAGCACTTCATATTTCTTGAAGCTGCTTGGTGCTCTCTCCTGCCTGCCATACACATGCAGTACTGAATAGCACTGTGGAGTGTGTTTATCCTTGAGGGTAAACCCAAAAGGACAATTCAATCATGAGGAAGAAAAAGGGGTTTACCATGGGGCAAACCCATCTGAGTGTCAGTGGCTTATGTCCAAATGGTACAAAGGGTTTACTCCAACTCTGTCATTCATTTCAGGGACAGCTTCTTGGCTAAGTTCCACACACTCCTTTGAACCATATCTTAAGGCCTTCATCCCCAAGGGGAAATAACTCTTCAGGCAAAAATTAATGCAATGAATAAAACATTTAAGCAAGCTCCTTGAGACTTTCTTTTCCCTGTGTATACGCCCAGTTGGGTGCTGGCATAAGTATGCAGGTCATAGGCAAAGCTGCAGAACAAATAATTAGTTATTACTTCTGCCAACCTTAGGACTAATCACTACATGGATATCTGTACCACTCTTTCTGCCTTCTGCTTTTCACCTCTGCTTTAATATGCTCTTTAAAGAGAGGATTTTGAAAAAGAGCTTATGTAGCTTGTCACTCCGCTCTTCCACAGTTTAGGGAGAGCTCAGCACCAAAGTTTTTAGGCACCTTCAAAACTGCCGGCCCTGGATATTAATCCATTTCCCATTTTCACCCTCACACTTCAGAGATTTTCAGCACTAGAAAAGAACATCGGTAGACTTCTAATTCCTTTTTTATAATGGAAAAACATATTCTTCCTTCCTGCTGTTATGAAAAGTAAAGGAAGCAAGAAAAAAGGTTAAACATTTAATTTCAGAAGGGTCTCATATGTCCAGCCAGTCCTCTTCTTTCTTCATGCTCTTTTTATTTCTCACCTCTTCACTTTTTGCTCCCTCACTTTCCCTGCCATTACAGGCCCTATCCTGCAGCACTGTTCCCTGGCTTAGTCAAGAAAAAATTTTGATGACTATTGAAGAAGAAATTCTAGTGCTGTTTTCTTTAGAAAAAGACTAATAGGGAATAATCTACTGAGGGAAGTGCTACAAGTGCCAGTTGACTGAAACAGTTAAAACAAGATATCGTGTTTTTCAGGAAGAAGCCGGAAATATGCTGCAGAGACCAGCCCTTAACTGGCAAGAAGTAACTGTACACAAAATGGTGATGGGAGGACAATACAGCTTCCACAGGGATTTTCTGCTGGCGAAGGGGACAATAGCTGAGATGCAAAGGAAGATGTTTATATTCCCCCATTAGCACTGCCAATCTCAGTGCACATGACACAAAGCAGATGCACCACAGCATGTCCTTTCCCTCCTGTTTGTAGCATTCATACTCTCTGGATCCTTTTTTTTTCCCTCCCACTCTCCTTTATTTTTCTCTAGAACATGTATGCAATATTGACACATCAACAATCCTGTCTGTTCTGCTCCAAACACCATCAAATTTTTTAATTATATACAGGAAAAAAAAAAAAGGAGGGAAAAAAAAGAAAAACAGAAAATTGAGTTCCTTATTCCACAACTTGTTCCTTAAAAACCAATTCCACTTTGTGCATTTCTGGTGCATTTCAAATGCTTTCTGGAAAGAATTATTCTGTATTGGGCTAAATAACAAGTTCTGTCATGGGACGCACCTACAAGGAGAAAGATAACTGAAAACAGGTAAAAGCTTGCAGATAGTGCTGTGAAGTCAGCCTGATGCAATGTCTTCATTAGGATGTGGAAGGGGCTTATCAGAAGCAACACTAGCATGGAAGTGGGTGGTTTTGTAAAGGAGTTCTAGGACAGAGGGGAAGAATCAAAGCACAGTTCTGCCACAATCTCACCCACTAGGCACCAAGATTCCCAGAGCTCACTCCTGGCAGATTCTTATCTCATGCATAAAGAGGACAGTGATGTGGCTCCTCTCCAGTGACCCCTTCACATGAAGCAACTGGTGTCTCAGATCCACCAG
>NW_020957298.1:59804-65969 GCF_003031625.1 Empidonax traillii | reverse complement strand
CTAAACCTGGGGGTCTGATCCTAAACCTGGGGGTCATACCCTAAACCTGGGGGTCTGATCCTAAACCTGGGGGTCAGATCCTAAACCTGAGTGAGGGTCAGTTCTTAACCTGAGGGTCAGTTCCTAAACCTGGGGGCCAGGCCCAAAACCTGAGGCTCAGGCCTTAAACCTGATGATCAGACCAAAACCTGAGGGTCAGATCCTAAACTGAGGGTCAGGCCCTAAACCTGAGGGTCAGTCCTTAAACCTGAGGGTCAGATCCTAAACGTGAGGGCCAGACCCCAAACCTGAAGGTCTCTCTCTGCTGCTGTGATTCACTCAGGTATTAAAAATAAAATGAGGGTGCAGAGCAGGTACCAGAGCAGAGCTGAGGGTCAGACCCACTGCTTCCCAACCCCACACTGGTCTTTCCCACCACAGACTGGTTTGAAAGTCAATCCAAGCTCCCTCCTAAACTGTTAGAGAATCACTGAGTCATGGAATGGTTTGGGTTGGAAGGGACCTTCACCTCAGAGATCAGAATGTCACCTGTCACACAAATCATTCCCTTTTCATCACCAGACTCTCCCTTCCCTTTGAAACCACCTCAATAACCCTCAATCCAAACCAGGGTGCTTGTCTGAGAAAGTTTTGTTTGGTTTTTTTTTTTCCAGTGGACAGCTGAGAATGGAATGAAATTTTTATTTAAAGACAAGTGTGAAGCTTAAACCTCACCCTTTTTTACTACCTCTGATGAGAGATCTTTGCATGAAGATGGGAGAGTAATTTTGGGTAGGGATAAAGGAGGAGCAGGAAAGAAGGCACGAGGGAAAAAGGCTTGAACAGGAATTCGAATCTGAAGCTGAATTTATCCCTCTAAGGCCATAAATCCGATTCAGGGGGTGAAGCTTCCGAAATCTGGAGGTATCTGGAAGTCATGGCCAGTCCCAGACTTATTACACAGGGAGAAAAATCCTGCTTTTCCTTTAATTAAGCAGTGGCTGCCCTAATGACCAACCCCATTCCTGTGGCCCAGATACTGAACCCACATACACACACACACACAGAAGTTAAAAACCTATTAATATTTGCAGGAAATTTAGCAAAAAGCCACAAATCCTTTGTGACACCTCAGCAGCCAGAGCCAGCCTGTTTTTACCCTGTTCTCCTGGTGGGGGAAAAAAAACAACCCCAAACCTTCCTTCCTGGAGCTCACACAACTTGGCAATTTATTTTATTTTATTTTATTTTATTTTTCCCCCTAATGGAAATGTGCCTTGTGATGCTCTGCTGAGACTTTCCCCTGCCTTGAACCGAGAAACTCGAAGTAAAAAACTCATTTAAACCCAGTTTTTTCCCTTGCCATGGGGCTGTTCCCAAAGCTCCAAGTGCTGCTGTTGTCACCTGCAGGTTAAAAATGGGGTTTAAACCAGAAAAAGCCTCCCCAGGACCAACAAGTGTTAGCTGGGGGAAGTTTTCCTGGGAATCCTCCACGGGATTTTGGCTTTCCTGGTTGGGGTTTCTACTGAGCAGACAAGAAAGGGGATGCCCAGTGCTCTCTGAGCCCCCTAAAAATCCCTGAAAATCACATCCAAAGGGGAAAAATAAAAGCAGAATCAAAGGCAGGACACCCAGGGAAGTCCTAAAAGTCCTTGACTCATAAATTTGGATATATCAGGCTTCAGATAATGTTCACTTGCAGGAGAAGACCACACAAAACCCATCCCAGAATTCAGATTTAATGCCTGAAAGGGACCTGAAAGTGTGAAGAGCGCTGTGTTGATTGTTAATTGGAGGCTAATTGATCCTTGAACCCTGGGTGTCCTGGACACAGGGTTGGAAACCTCCTCTCTCCTGTTCAGTCAGGATCTCCCAAATCCCTGGAGAAGGGAAGCAGGGAGGGAATTTCTTCCCCCTAGTCAGCAGGAGGTGCAGGTGGGTGAGATTTGGGATGCACCAGGGCCTCGTTTATGGGAAAGAACCTGGATAATGAGGATTCAGGAGTCACCTGAAGGACAGAAGAATCAAACACACTCTCTAGATCATGGAATTATGCCCTAAAAGGAAGGGGGAAGCGATGCCATAAGAGCTAAAAAGAAGAGCTGATGAATTTTTATGATGATGAGAAGAAATCTGCGCCCCAGGGGGCCACAGAGATGCTGTGGCCAGGTGGGAATGGGGCTCTTCTCCCAAGGAACAAGGGGCAGGACAGGAGGAAACGGCCTCAAAGTTGTGCCAGAGGGGGTTTAGATTGGATATTGGATATCAGGGAAAATTCCTTCATGGAAAGGGTGGGCAGGCACTGGAGCTGTGACACAAGATTTTGGGTGCCACTGGGCTGCCAGCACAGGCTCAAGCTCTGTCCTGCCTGCCAAAAAAAAAAAAAACTGGGCTAATTTAGCATCTCAACTAGATCTGGGGGGAGAATAATAATAAAAAAGATCAGCAGAACTTGAAGGAGACCCCTCCCCCCCCCCTTCAAGCCCACCTTTATCTGCTCACCCCGAGGTTTCACAGACTCTGCTCCCGGGAAGCTGCTAAAAGCGCCAGCCTTCGACCAACCAAAATATAACCCACCTGGGCGTTATTTCACCCAAATTTCACCCAGTTTAAGTTCAACCCACAGCCCATGCCCCAGAGGAGCTCACCTGGCAAAGTCCAGGTCGGCCTCCCGGGACATGGTGATGTTGGTGAGGTTCTGCTGCAGGATGAAGATGTTCCGACACATCTTCTTGATGCCCGACTCGCTGATGCGCTTGAAGTAGTGGGCGCCGTTGATGAGGATGCAGGAGATGAGGTGGCCCAACCCTGCCCAGGGGGAGGAGGAGGAGGAGGAGGAAGGGGGTTCAGTGGCAAGAATTCATCACAAAACCCCAGGAATGAGTGCTTGTTGAGTGCACTGGAGCGAGGGATAACCGGGAACAGCCCTCAGGATCTGCATTTCAGGACTCCTCTCAACGTTCCTTTCTTCAGCAAAAACACAAAACTGCCCCCAAAATCCGAGTGGCAGAACCTCTGATGCCTCCAGGCTTTGCAGAATGTCCCTTTCCATCCCTCTGTCTGGGCAGAGCCAGGAACCCCAAAGCTGGGGTTAAGAGGAGGAGCCTCTCGTGTTTCCTGAGCGCGGGTGGGAATTCCGGGAATTTCAAACCCACGGCTCAGCAGGATGGGAATGATCCCCCTGGCTCTGGGGGAAGGTGTTTCCCTCTCCTCACACACACACATGGAGCTGTTGGAGGGGCTCTATGGTGTGATGGTGAATAAAAAAAATCCTCTGTCTGCAGCCAGGTGGGAATTGGGGGGGGATTACACAGATACTGCAAGCCTTGGAATCACGGGATCATGGAAGGGTTTGGATTGGGAAGGACTTAAGAGACCATCCAGTTCCTACCCTGACACCTTCCACTATCCCAGGTTGCTCCAACCTGGCCTTGGACACTTCCAGGGATCCAGGGGCAGTTCAGCTTCTCTGGGAAATCCAGTCCAGCCCCTCCCCACCCTCCCAGCCAGCAATTCCTTCCCAATATCCCATCTAAATGGCACTGGGAAGCCATTCCCTGTGTCCTGTCCCTCCATCCCTTGTCCCCAGTCCCTCTCCAGCTCTCCTGGAGCCCCTTTAGGCCCTGGGAGGGGCTCTCAGGTCTCTCTGGATCCTCCTCCTCTCCAGGATGAACATTCCCAGCTCTCTCACCCCGTCAAACCCCCACAGGGATCTCCCATTGCCACCACCAACCCCCCAATCCACAGCAAGGCCGTGGAGCTTTAGATGAGGCCAGAAAGCCCTTTTCGAAGGCCCAAGGTGTGGTGGGAGGTGGCCCCCACCTTCGAAGATGTACTGGAACTTGTGCTGCTGCAGGCTGGCGCTCATGGCCTCCTCGATGGCGCTGATGTCCTTGTTGAGCCTCACCACCAGCGGGTCGTAGTCCATGCTCTCCACGTTGGCCACGATGGCGTAGTTGCCCTGCTTGGCCAGGGGGATCAGGTAGTGGAAGCAGTGAACCCTGCAGGGAAAGACGAGAGTGACAGTAACTAATGTGGATTTTTTTGGGGTGTTTTTTTTTGCAGAGCTACACCCTGAGCCCCCCCGAGCTCTGCCCATGTGCACAGGAGAACAAACTGATGGTCCGTCAAATCTCTGCCGTCTCTTCGATGCCTCGGAGTGGAAAGGGGAAGCAACGGAAATCCACCTGGCCTGTAAATTGCACCGGGGAAAAGCCTCCTCCCAGCCTCGGAGTGGACACCTGGCAGGCTGAAAAAAAGGCATTTTGCTGCCTTGCGTGAAGTCAGAGACTTCATGGAATTCTCCAGCCCTTTAAAAAAAACCCCAAAAAATGAAAATGCAGCTGGTTCCCCGGTTTGGGAAAGCAGGAAGGGAAGGTGCTGGTTGGGATCCTAAATGGTAGAGCAGGAAAACACCATCCTGCCTTTTTGTCAGGACAAAACCCCCCCAAAAAACCCACATTTTTCCTCAGCTCTGGCACGTAATTCTGGAATCACAGAATGGTTTGGGTGGGACAGGATCATTTAGTAAAGATAATTTAGTTCCACGGGCAGGGACACCTTCCCCTATCCCAGGTGGCTCCAACCTGGCCTTGGACACTCCCAGGGATCCAGGGGCAGCCACAGCTTCTCTGGGAAATCCAGTCCAGCCCCTCCCCACCCTCCCAGCCAGGAATTTCTCCCTAATCTAAATCTCTCTGCTAATTAAGACACGGAATTCCCTGAGCAATTCCTGCCCCCCTCACACTTTTGGTCATCTCTGGTGCTGTGATCTGGCACTTCTGGACTGGCCTTTGATGCTGCCCCAGGCAAATTTACCCGTCTCTGATGCCACAATCTGTACTCTGGACAGCTCCTCCATCCCCCACAGCCTGCCAGGCCGGCCCAGCAATCCCAAATTCCGGGTGTTTTACCTGACTTCCAGGTGCAGCACCAGCAGGCAGCGATCGGCCATCTCCTGGAAGGACCTGGCCAGCTCACTCAAGGTTTGCAGGATCTGCTCGGATGCAGGGAGCTGTTCCATGCTGGAATGGCTGTCCTGGCCTGGAGACATGGCTGGGAGGAGAAGATGGAACAGATTTGGGATGGTCCTCCAGCAGCTTTACCACCCCCAGCATCTCATCCGCTCCCGGCTCTGATTTGATGTGACACCAAAGTGCTCCTGCAGGGGATTCAACTCCAAAGTGAGCCTGGGGGGGGTTAATCAACCCTCCAGGATGGGAGATCCTGCCCTGGGATGGATATTCCTGCAGCTGCAGAATCCAGGATCATTCCTCTGGGATGGATATTCCTGCAGCTGCAGATTCCAGGATCATTCCCCCTGCTGGGAAGAGCTTCCTGGGAGCTCCAACAGGTGACAGGATACTTTTTTTTTGGGTCATCACCCAAGCTCAGGGGAGTCTTTACCTGCTGCCACCCCCTCAGAGGCACCTGGGAGGCTTTTTTTGGAGGGGTTTTGTTGGAATTCTGTTGGAATTTGTGCCAATCTGTAACCTCACCCCTCATTTTTTTATCCTCTTCCATTTAACCCTGAACCTCCTCTCCTGAAGCAAAGGAAGTGAATTCCCAAACAGGAATAACCTCCCATCCCACCCTAATCGGAGGAAACACATCCCAAATTCCCGAATTCAAGGCCTGGCTCAGGCAGCACTTTGGGACTGACATCCTGCCTTGTGGGATTAGCAAAGTTTGGGATCAAAATTCCTACAGAACTTCCCCTTGAATTAAATAATGGGATTGCCAGGGATTAAAATTTGGGATCCAATTTCCCGCCTAAAACCCTCTTGCTGGTGCTTCATATTCGGGTTTTATATGGCAAAAATCAGAGTTTTCCTTATGGCAAACAGGGGGGGGAAATCAGGGAATCATTAAAGGCTGGAAAAGCCCTTTAGGATCACGGAGTCAAAACCCATTTCCCGAGGCCACCGCTGACCCCACATCCCCAGCACGGCTTTGAAATCCCTCCAGGGATAAAGACTCCTCGAACAACCCTTTCCAGGAGGGAATTTTTTTCTCATATCCAACCTAAACTTTCCCCTGGCACAACTTTCCTCCTGTTTCGTGGCTTGTTCCTTTTTTTTTTGGGGGGGCTGTTGGTCCGACCTGCTCTGGGGGAGAGAGGAAACCCTCCCTGAGCTTTGGGATGGCTCCTAAAATTCAATTTTGCTCCTAAAAGTTAAACCACAT
>NW_020957298.1:56300-58348 GCF_003031625.1 Empidonax traillii | reverse complement strand
AAACAACAATGTTGATTTGGAGCTGGCTGTGGAGTTGGGAAGTTTTTTTGGGCGTCACCCTCCAAGAAAAAGGGAGAGAAGCGAAAAACCAGCCAAAAAAAAAGTCAAAAAACACCTTGAAATACCGGGAAAAAAAAAAAACAAACAGCAAATCATCAGCCAATCCACTTCTTCCTGCCCTTCTCCTCCTTCCTAAAGCCCTTTCCTCACCCTCCATCCCTAATCCGAGCTGGATGTGATCCCAACACAACCCCATGGACGGACTGGAGGGGAGGGAATGGCACAAGGAAGGAAATCAATCCAAGGACAGAGCCCTGAGCCTGAGGAATAAACCTCCCAGAGGTGTTTTCCAGCTTTTTTTTGGAGGGAAAAATCCCTTTTTATTTGGGAAAGAGAGGCTGTTTGAAACACTTGCTGTGACATTTGGCTCCCTAAATTTGAAATGCCTGACTCCCTTCCACTCCAGGACTCTGAAATAACTGGAAATATGCACCTGGAAAAGGGAATTTTGGATGGGTTGAGTGTCAGACCAAGCCTTTAGAGCTCAGGATTAACTCTCCTCCCTGCTGGAGGCTTTTCTGGGGATCCCAAGAGCCACTTGCTGTGCTTTAGTTCCCAGTGTGGAAAACCTGGATAAGGAGTTTTTATTAAACACCACCCCCCAAAAAGGGCAATATCTGGTTATTTATAGGGAAGAGCTTTGGGTGAAGGTGGAAGGATTAGGTAGGTAATTATGTGGTTTTTTTTTTGTTTTTTTTTTTTAATTAAAGTACAGGGAGTGCATCAAATTCAACGCCAAGGGCTGATTTTGGGAAGATTTCTGAAGATTCCAGGAGATCTCTGCTTCCTGAACCCAAAAGGCAGGAGGAAAACACTATATATTTTTAAATAAATCACTATTAAAAAAAAAAAACAACAACACCCTCTCTTTTTTAAAGGAAAGGTCTGGAACGAGCCCCAAAATCTGGAACTGGCTTTGGACTCTGCCAAAGTTCAGGAGGTTCACGGGGGTTCAGGAAGCAAAGCTCCGCTTTGGGGTTGACATCCTCCCTCTGCTTCTCAGAGGGGTGAAAGTTGGGACCTCTTGGAGATGCTGAATTGCTCCTTTTTCACCTCAACTGTCCTTTTTTTTTTCAGGGAGCTGAAATAAAAACAAACCCCCCAGGAGCGACGGCGTCTGCCCGGCCCTCCGAGATCAGAGCAGGGACCGTGTGGGGAGGGACCTCTGAAGGTCACCTGGTCCAACCCTCGACATTTGTGGCACCTGACACTTGGCTTTGGGGCTGTCAGGTGTCTTCTCCTCGTGCAGGATCCGAAGGGAAAGGCGGATCCACGAAGATGGATCAGGTCAACCCCTGAGTCCACAACCAGACACCTCTTTCTGCTGACATGTGGAGGAGGGTGGGGAGTGATGAGCAGAGGTGATGACAGCACCGAGTGTCCCATGGGACAGCCAAACAAGAGGTGGGATCGTGGAACTGTCCAAATTCCACTGGCCTGGCTCGGCTTTTACTGGTGAAAGCACTGGCTGGTGCTGAAGGGGCAAAGTGATGCCAGCGCTTTAAAGACAGAAGGAAAGAGAAAACAAGATCAGAGAGAGCTCCTCATTAATGTAACTCACAAGAAATCCCAACTAATAAATCCTGCTTTCCAGTGGAAGACACTTAAGGGAGGGATTTTTCCCCCCTGCGAATCTTTTCGTCTGGGCTTTGACTGCAGCGAAGGTGCAACCAGCACCCAAAACCTGTGGAAAACGAGCCCAAAGTGAAAGCTGGCCCGGAGAACTTCCCTCCACCTTAAAATTCCAAGTGCAGGGAAAAACTGGGAAGGAGGCAACGGGGTGGAAAAAACTCCCGCGGAGCTCAGCCGGCCGATGATGAGCGGAGATAAGATGGGAGCCCATCAGCTCAGCAAACACTGCCGATGAGCAGAGCCCAGACTGTCACTGCTGATAAAGGACAGGCTAAACACTCGATTAGTTTTTCATTTGGGGAATTAATGTGGTTTTTTTCTTTACACTCTCCCCCCCCCCCGCGGTTAATGAATTG
>NW_020957298.1:52744-55699 GCF_003031625.1 Empidonax traillii | reverse complement strand
CCCCCCCGGTTAATGAATTGTCTCGTTAGCGCTGCCCGTTGGAAAAAAAAAAATCCCCCAACCATTTTTTTGTCACCGGAAGAAGCAAAATCGGGCAGGGAGAGTGAAGGGCAGGAAAAGCATCACAGCTGACTTCAGGGTGGAAGGATCTCCCTGAAAAGTCCGGGATTTGCTGTTCCAGGGCTCCTCAGCCACGAAATAACCAACCCCCTGTGCTCATTTTTTCCCCTCTTGGCAGTAATTTCTAAGGTAACTTTTCCCTTTCTGAACCCGAGATGATTTCGGTGACAGCAGGAACGTCAGTTGATGTTCCGAATCAGCTGCAGATGGGAAGTGTCACCTCTGCCCGCGGGATCCTCCCTGAAAGCCTCGCTAATGAGGTCAATTATTTACATGACAGTCCCCCCCCCTCCCACCCCGCGTTTGGGGCCGGTGTGGGGGGGATGGAAAAAGGGATGGAACGCGGGGAATTGGTGTAATCCCGGCCCGCGGGCACCGGGAGAGCATCCCGGGGTGGGGGAAATGTGGGATAACGATCCGGGAATGCGGGATAACCATCCGGGAATGCGGGATAACCATCTGGGAATGCGGCAGCCAGGCGAGGAAAACAACCTGATCCTTAAATATCGGATGGAAAGCTGCAACCACCAACCCGCGGGAGCAACTCTGCTGGCTTGATTTTCCAGGGAAAATAATAATAATAATAAAAAAAGGCACCAGGAGATCCCTCGGGCAAGAAAACAAGAGCCTTGAGCTGCCTGAGGATTGTGGGGTTTCATCCCTGAGATCCAGCAAAGCTGGTCCTTTTTTAGGCCGGGAAATTTTATTTCCAAAGTTATAAACCAAAGCAGATGAAGCTCCTCGTGCTCAGCTTAACCCAAACAGGTGTTTTGTTGCCACGAGCAAACCCTGCTGGGTTTTTTGTTGTTTTTTTTTTTTTTTGCCATCCCGAAGAAACGATCCGTGGTTTTGGTTACGGATTGAGGGGACAGATAATTCATCAGCTAACACAAGCACTCGAGATGGGCCTCGTTAATGGAATGGCAGATGCTCTGAACTGGGGAGAAATGGGGCAGCTTTTCCCCTTTCAGAGAGTCACCCACTTTTGTTGCCCTAATAAAGCAACGGAGTCCTTGCCCTGAGTGAGGTCGGGCACGCGTGGATCGTCTCTGATGTGGCTTTTAAATAGGGGCCCCCTATTAATAGAGCCCTAAAAAAAAATGAAATAAAATAGAATAAAATAAAAATCACCTGAGAGAAACCCAACCCCATTTAAAGAGCTGGATATTGGGTTCATTAGAGACACCAGGGTTGAACACGAAGTTCGGCACCGCTGGCTGGCCTGGCTGGGGAGATGAAAAGGCAGCAATTTTACCACCTGATTTTCCAGCTGGGCTCCAAACCCCCCCTCTGGGCAGCAGGAGAAGGAGCCTTGGAGCAGACTGGAAATTCCAGCTCCTTCCCCTCGGGCCGAGGGTTTAAAAGCAGGTTTAAAAGCACCGTTTTGTCCCAATGAATGAATTAATTACAATTAAATTTAATTAATTAATAAATAATAAATTAATATATTTAATCCTCAAAAGCACCGTTCTGGGGGAGTGGTGCAGGATGGTTTTCCATCAGCCAGCAGAGCCAGGGGAGAAAGGAGAGGCTGATCCTCCAGGGGCAGGATGGTCTGGATGCTGGGAAAGGTTTGGAGAGCACTTTGTGGCCGGTAAATGAGATGCAAATGGTCGGTGTCGTCACCAACAGGAGCCAGGCAGGGGCAGGGAAATGCAGGGTTTGGGGAAAAGCTGGGCTTGGAAAATACAACCCTGCCCAGGGTGATAAAACAGCCCATCAGCAAGTCTGCTGCTCCAGGAGTGATAATTGGGGCACATCCACAACCAGGGGTTATTTATTGCATTTTTAATCTCCAGGAAGGCGTTTTTTGGACAGACTCCCCCCCCCAAAAAAAAAAGCCACCAGCAGGTAATACCTGCTCAGCATTTCCCCAAAACCTGCTCAGTCCCCACCTGGGGCTTTCTGAATATTTACACCAGGGCCCAGAAATTGCCCTTTTGGGGAGAAAAACCTTTGAGGTCTTTGTGGAAAGACCTTTGAGAGAGAGATGGAAAGACCTTGGTGGTCCTTGAGGAAAGACCTTTGAGAGAGCTGGAAAGACCTTGGGGGTAAGACCTGGAGAGCTGGAAAGATCTTGGTGGTCTTTGTGGAAAGATCTTTGAGAGCTGGAAGGACCTTTGTGGTCCTTGAGGAAAGACCTTGGTGGTCTTTGTGGAAAGACTTCTGAGAGCTGGGAAGACCTTTGAGGTCTTTATGGAAAGACATTTGTGAGCTGGAAAGACCTTTGTGGTCTCTGTGGAGAGACCTTGGTGGTCCTTGAGGAAAGACCTCGTGGTCTTTGTGGAAAGACCTTTGGGGTCTTGGTGGAAAGACCTCCGAGAGCTGCAGGTGCTGCTCCTGTCCCCCTGCAGCGCAGCTGTCCCACCACAGCACCCACCAGGAATACAGACACGGAGCTTCTCCTCCTCCTCCCTCTTCCCTCTGACCCCAACCCGCTTCGGAACCCCCTAAACCCCCTAAAACTTCCCTTTTCCTCCGCTCCAGCCCCAAGGCGAAGGCTCTCCCACGGGAAACACTCACTGTGGGAGGAGGAGAGGCTGGAGAAAGCCCCCTTGGCGCGCCCTGCCAGCCACTCCAGGCTCTCGTGCATGTTGGCCAAGGCCTTGAGGTCGCTGACGTCGCGCAGGATCTCCTGCTGAGGGATCAGTTTGTCGCCCAGGTTGCCGATGAGAACTTCGGATTCTTTGCCGAAAGCGGCCCTGGGGGGAAAAAAAAACCCAAACAAAGCCACCCCGTCGGGGATCAGGGATGCAGGAGCAGGGGATGGGGGAGGGAAGGTCAGATTTTGGGGTGGTATTTTTGGGGTGGGTTTTTTGGTGATTTTGGGGGATT
>NW_020957298.1:47236-49758 GCF_003031625.1 Empidonax traillii | reverse complement strand
TCTGGGTATTTTAGGGGTTATTTTGGGAGTAGTCTTGAGGTATTTCCGGTGTATTTTGGGAGTGTTTTTCAGGTACTTCTGAGGTGATTTGGGGGTATTTTTTGGGTGACTTTGGGGTACTTTTGGTGTATTTGGGGGATATTTTTGAGGTGACTCTGGGGGGTATTTTTTGGGTGATTTTGAGGTAGTTTTGGTGTATTTGGGGGATATTTTTGGGGTGATTTTGGGAAGGATCCATCCCTGCCTTCTGACATCTCCCACAGGAGACAGTGCCAGGTTAACACAACAAAACCAAGCACTGGCAGCAGAAATTCAGGAGAATTTTTGCTTTTCTTTGCCAAGACATCACTTTTTTGGATTCTCCTTTTATTTTTTTTTTTTATTTTTTTTTAATTAAATAAAGGAGTTCCAGGAAACCTGGGGAGGGAAAGCAAAAGTGTGCACTTGATGTCTCTTCTGGGGGGAACTTTTCAGGGCGTGTTTAATTTACCAATAATCCCAAAGGGATATTGCTGAGCAGTTCCAAAATAAATACATTGTATATTTATATTTATATATCATATAACTGCTTGGTGTCCAAAATAAATATATTCCCATGTTCCATCAGGACTGAACCTTCCTTTCCAGGACAGTCCTGTCACAGTAAGTGGTTAAAACTGGCCCAGATTAATTATTCCCATCCCAATTAATCCCACAGGAGCATTCCCAGGGCACCCAGAGGAACTCCCTGCAAACAGATCCTGAAAAAAAAAGATCTCTGTCCCACTGTCCAGGCTGGAAAAGGCACAGAACAGGAGCTTTTCCCTGTAAATGATAAAATGTCACTCAATGCTTTGATGGGAAACCGAAAATATTGGAGTAAAATGGATTTTAGGATCAAAAGGTTGGTTCTGGTGGCATCAGGCTGAGCTTGCCCCTCTGATTTCCCCTGCACTCAGCCAGGATCCCACCGCATCCTGGCATTCCGTGCTGATGGCTCAGAAATCACAGGAAGATTTTTGACTCCCTGGAATCCCAGAGGAGCTTTTTCCTTCAGGGACCAGAATTTTTCATCTGACTCATTTCATTTTTCCATGTGATGGAATTTCATTTTCCATGTGATGGAATTCCATTTTTCCATGTGATGGAATTCCATTTTTCCACGTGATGGAATTTCATTTTCCATGTGATGGAATTCGTTTTTTCATTTAATTGGATTTTTCAGTTGGGGTTGGGGTTGGGGTGGAAGGAAAACACCACCAGGTCGTGGTTCCAAGGGAAGACACCTTGGACAAGGCCAATTTTTGGGAATTCCTGCCCAGTCCACCCTGAGGTTTCATTTGCTGCTCCCTTCATCTCTGGGGTGATCAGAGCAGATCCATCGACCAGGACAGGGATCCCTGGGAATTAAAACCACTCCTTTCTCTCCTTCCCCAATCCCAGCCCCAATCCCAGCCCCAATCCCTCAAACAGCCTCGCCTGAACAACAAGAGTGAGCAGAAATTACCCCCAGGAGAAGTTTAGGTTGGATATTTGGGAAAATTTCTTCCCCAAAAAAAAAGGTCTGTCCAGCCCTGGCACAGTGGTGGAATCCCCATTCCTGGAGGGATTTAACACACTTGGGGAGGTGGGTGAGCACTGGGGAAACATTTGGAGTAGATGATCTTAAACTCTTTCCCATTTTTTAAGTGATTCCATGGTTTTTTTCCCGCCTGGGGACGCGACAGCGACGGGAACGCCGCTGATCCTCGATTTACAGCGGGGAGGGCTTTGCCCTCCTCCAAACCCCTCTCCCATCTTCCAGAGATTATTTTACCTTACGAAATCTTCCTCCTCCTCCCTCTTGGGCCTGAGCTGCTTGGGCTGGGCCATGCTGCTCCAGTTGGGCAGGGATTTCAGGAGCCTGCTGATGTCGTCGTCCTTGGCCCAGGACGCGCTGATCACCAGCTTCTCATCCGACTGCACGATGGTCCTGGGGGTGGGAGGGGGGAAACACCATCAAACACATCACTGGAGCCAGGCAGGGATCAGCTCAGCTCGTTAAAAAACCCTGCCACTCCTCCCAGGAAGGGAGATTCCAGGTGGGATCCCAGCAGGAGCTCGTGGGGAGGGCGAGACACGGAATTCTCCTCAACTCTGAGGGGGGAAAAAAAAAAAGGGGAGAGATTCTCCCCCCACCCCTTCAAATCCTGCAGCTTGTGACGTTGGACACGACTGCAGGAGGTGGCATTCCCTGCGATCCCACCTTTCCTCCAAGGTGGAAACCTGGCCAGGAATTCCCGGGTGGAATCCTCCCACCAGCCCTGGAGCAGTGCAGGGACAAAAAGCTTCCAGGATCTTCTCTTCCAGCCGTCCAAACCATCACCCTTCTCTTCCAGTCCCACCTTCCATCTGTCCCAGCCAAAAAAAGAGTGAATTTGCTTTCCAGCCACCCAAGACCTCGGTGGCAACATTTGCACTTGGCCCTTCCGCTCCTTTTCAGGAACTTGGGGGTTTTTCCACTTAAAAAAAAAAAAAAAAATTAAAAAAAAAGGTCTTTTCTT
>NW_020957298.1:19359-46684 GCF_003031625.1 Empidonax traillii | reverse complement strand
TTTTTTTGGTAACAGAGGGGGGAAGATAAAAAAGCTCCCCCACCCAGCAACTCTGCCACCTGAGATGGGAAATGTGAATCTGATGATTTCTGGCCACTTCCCTGCCAAGGCAAGACCAGCTGTTCCACTGGAGGTGATGTCAGTGCTTTTGTCCTCTCCACGTTTCAATGACTGAAGGAACAGCTCCCCTTTCCCTTGGGAATTCTATCCCCATTTTCCCTCCCGTGGCTGCAACACCTCCTGGATTTTATTGCCAGGTTGGTTTTTCCTTAATTTCCTTAATTTTTCCTCCCCCCCATCATTAAGGAGATGTTAAATAGGGTGGTAGTAGTAGTAGTAAAAATAAAAATAAAAATAATAATAATAATAATAATAAATAAATATATATATTTATTTATTACATATATAATATATTATATAATATATAATATATAATATATAATAATATATAATATATAATATATAATATATTATTATATATATTATATATAATATATATATATAATATATTATTATTATATATTATATGTATAATATATAATAATATATAATATACAGTAATATATAATATATATTATAATACAGAATTTTATTATTATTATTATTATTATTATTATTATTATTATTATTATTATTATTATTATTATTATTATTATTATTATTATTATTATTATTATTATTTTAATAATCCTTTCCCCACAGCTTTTCCTTCCAGCATCTCAGCCAGTTTTGGACCTCCATAACTTCCCATCTAATCCAGGTCCTGGAGCAAATCATCCCAAGGCAGGATGGAAAGTTTCCCAACAGCTCGAAATGTTTTCCTTTCAAACATCCACCCCCTCCTCCTCCTCCTCCTCCCAAACTCCTTAACCCCAAAAATCCTCTCTGCCCACAGACCCCTCCCCATTTTGGATGAATTAATCTGCTCCTCATTTCCTTATCAATAAAAAAAAAAAAAAGGAGTGGGGGGGTGTTTAGATTTATTTATTTATTTCCTTTTCTCCTTGTGTTTTTTTTTTTTCCTCCCCATTTTGGGAGATCCAGGCCCAGTTATTTCCCCACTGTATAATTTTAGGCTGAGTCCAGCCTGGTCCCCTCAACAATGAGCCCTTCCAGAGGGTTTAATCACTTTCTAACAGGATGAAGCACTTTTTTGGTGACTTTTCAGAGGCTGAAAAAGGCTCATCTGGGTGAGTTTTATGGTTTTATGCCACAAGGAGAGTCCTTTCCAGGGAATCTGCTGGAGGGTGAGGGATGGACAAAGCTGAACAGAAGCACTGCCAGCACAGCAGGAGCTTCTGGGGGCTCCATCTCCCCCTTTTAATTTACATTTTCACCCCCCAAGCCCCTCTTAGAGATCAGCTGGGAAACGTTTGTGTCACAACCAACGCTGGAATTTGGATAAACTCTTCACCCCCAGTGAACTCTTCTGGAATTCCTCCCCAGTTAAAACACGAAATCCTGTGGATGCCACTGGGATAAATAATCCCATTCCTGCTGGGATTCTCCTTCTGTAATCCCTGAGCAAACAGGAGCCAAACGGAATTCCCCCACGGACAATCCCAGCTCTGCCATTCCTGGGGTTCCCTTTTTCCAGTCCTTCCTGAGCTTCTCCACCGAGAATTCCCAGGAAAAATCTCCCCTTTGAGGGGCCTGTCCTTGAACACATTCCCACCCCTTTTTTTTCCACATTCCCACCCCCTTTTTTTTCCACATTCCCCTTGAAGAAACACATGGAAAAGGATCCAACTCCACCTGCAAACTCCTTCCCAAATTCCCCCACTTGCCTCGCTCAGGCAGATCCCACTCCCAGCTCCAAATAAATCGATTTTTAAGCAGATCAGAAAAAATGTCCTCCACTGAGATTGGAGTTTTTTTCCCCCCATCTCAGCTCCCAGGAAAAGCCTGGAGCCTGCAGAGGGCACGAGATCCCTGTGGATGGCACTGCCATCCAGGGAAAATCTGGGAGCATCATTTGGGAATGGATGTGGCTTTCAGGTTCTATTTCGGGCCCTCCATTTACCAGCAGCAAAAAAAAAAACAAACAACCAAAAAGCACAAGAACATTTCCTGTTTTTTTCTCCTCCTCCTCCTCCTCCTGCTCTAATCAGGTTCTCACCAAATTAGGCCTGGCTTAATTAGCCCTCAGCAGGTGCCAAAGCCAGGAATGGCACCAGCAAAAAAAAAAAAACAAAACAAAAATAAAGGAAGGAAGGAAAGAAAGGACTTTGAAGCTCAAGCCAAACAAATCACATCTATTATTATCAAGTTTCCTATTAAAAAAAAAAAGGAATATTTTGGATAATAGTCCACAGGCAGGGAGAGCTCAGGAGAAGTTCAGCAGATGCTGCTCAGCAGATGAAGCTTTCCCTGGGAATGAAATCAGGCGGTGGGAAGGGATTCCTTGCTCGGGAAAACACGAGGGGGGCTTTTTTTTTTTCATCTACCCAAACTGGCCGTGAAGGGGGTGATGGGCAGCAGCAATTAACAGCTTCAGTTAATTCAATTCACAGTGGCTTTCAGTGCCACTGTTTATCCCTGGGAGGGCCTTTTTGCAGCTGGAATAGTGGGATGGACGGAGAGGGAGTTATTTATTGACAGTGGAAATGAGGATAAATCAAATACCCGAAGGGTATTTAAATATAAATATATTTACATATTTATGTTAATTTATATTAATATAAATATCTACATTGAAGTATATTTAAACCAAACAAACCCCCTGCCCGGTGGGATCGCGTTGCCTTTGGCTCCCACAGCGTGGTTGGGGAGGGAGATGGAGGTGGATCATCCCAAAAATGCTGAGGAGAGAGGAGGGAGCATTTGATACCCCCCCAAAAAAAAAGGTAAATTTACAGAATTGCTTCACAAAACTCAGTCGTGTGAGAATTTGAGAGGGTTGTTCATTCCTAACATCAGAATTTCAAGTCAATTCTCAATCAGAGAATCCTCGGAGTGTTACAGTTGGAAAAGTTCTCCGAGATGATGGAATCCAATCATCCCCCAGCGCTGCCAAGGCCACCACTGCCCCCTGTCCCCAAGTGCCACATCCACCCCCTGCCCCTTCCAATGCCTGACCCACCCCCTTCCAGGGCAGAAATTCCTTCATTATCCCATCCAAACCTTCCTGGTGTTTCAGAACCGTTTCTTCCCACACAGTGCCAGGAGATCCGAGTACCCTCATTAATTCAGATTCAGCTGCACCCCTTGCAGATGCTCAGATGAAGACTCTGATTTGCTCCACAGGAAAGCAGCAGTTACAAACAGTTGTTTAACCTAAAGATGGTCCTTTTACACCCTCAGTTTGCAACCTGAGGTGACCTGAGAGCCACACAGTGGTTTGGGTTGGAAGGACCATCGAGATCATCCAGTTCCAACCCCGATGCTTCCCACTGTCCCAGGTTGCTCCAACCTGGCTTTGGACACTCCCAGGGATCCAGGGGCAGCCACAGCTTCTCTGGGAAATCCAGTCCAGCCCCTCCCCACCCTCCCAGACAGCAATTCCTTCCCAATCTCCCATCTAAATGGCACTGGGAAGCCATTCCCTGTGTCCTGTCCCTCCAGCCCTCGTCCCAAATCCCTCTCCAGCTCTCCTGGAGCCCCTTCAGGCCCTGGAAGCTGATTAAGGGAAGAGCTGCACTATTTTCCAAGCCCTACCCCCACTGTCACCCCCATCCCAAGAGCCCAAACCCACAGTGTGATGGGGATAAAGCCAAACCCCTCCCCAGGATCGCTATCCCAGCTTTTCTCCCCCAACCCGCAAAGAAACCGAGACCATTCCAGAAGCGACTCCCGCCTTCCCACAGCCAAAAAATAACAACCCCCCCTCAGGACCAGCAGCTCCACCAGGAGCTGCTCTCCAAGGCCTGGTACCTGTAGGCCAGGTTGCAGGTGTCCTTGTACTCCTGGAGCTTCACACACACCATGTGCAGGAACTGGTCCGAGTAGGCGCTCAGGTCGTGCATCAGGTTCAGCAGGTCCTGCACCGTCTTCTCCACGATCACCGTGCTCTGGGAAAAGGACAGGAGCCCAGGGGCATGAGCAGCAGCTCTGGGTGTCTGAATTTCAGCCTAATTTGCTGATTACTAATTTGCTGTCCCAGCTGCTCCTCGACAGCTCCGCCACGGACGGACGGGAAGCGGAATAAACGAGGAAAAGGGAGGAACCGAGAGAAGGAGAAGGAGGGTTGGAAGGTCAGGTGGGAAGGTTTGGATTTCTGAGGGCCCTGCAAAGTTCACCAGACCTTTCCTTCATTTCTCAAAACGAAAAACCTGTGTGATTTTTTTTTTTTTTTATTGGAGGCGCACGCAGAGCCCGAATCGCCGCCGCGCATCCCACACGCCCCAGAATCGCTGGGGAGGCTGGAAAAGAACCTCCAAGATCACCCAATCCAACCTTTGATCAGCCAGAGCAGAGCTCTGAGCGCCACTGAGACCCCAGAGGAGCAGGTTTGGACAGGAGGAGGTACCACCTATCTGATAATTTAAAGATTTCAATGGCTCTGTTTGAATCCTGGGATTTCTGAGGCAGCCCAGGGTGACCTGTCCCCAGTTTGTGTTTTATTCCCCTGCTCCCAACAAGGCAGAGAGGGAAGGTAATCAAAGTGCCAGGTTGATAGAAATTGAATTATTAATATGGTAGAGTGACAGGGTTGTTCCTGACCTGTGGCAAAGGAAACATTTGGGAGCCCTGGGGGTTGGGAAATCCTGGACTCAGATTATTTGTGAGGGATCCCAAGGATCTGAAGGTTGATTTTAGCCCTTTGTCTGTCAACCTGGACATGGAGAGGAGTCAGTGACTCAAAACCCAAACCATCCTCAGCCACATCCCCAAATTCCATCCCTCTGCTGATTCCCAGATTGAGGGGTGGCAGCACTTGGAGGAAAAAACCCCACTTCTCTTTGCTTCCTCTTGTACCTTATTAAGGAAATCCCACAAATTAACCCATCTTTCGTCCTGGAATTAGCAGCAATTTGGGATTACTTTGTCCCAGCTAAAATCCAGTCTGGAGGAGCTGCTGCTCAGCTGCTCCTGTTACTAAATAATAAATCAAAAATTCAATGTATTTTTAGTAAAGATTCGATCCCACCCTGGGCTTGATGTGCACAGAGGAGAACAATCCCACCCTCCCAGCCAGCAATTCCTTCCCAATCTCCCATCTAAATGGCACTGGGAAGCCATTCTCTGTGTCCTGTCCCTCCATCCCTTGTCCCCAGTCCCTCTCCAGCTCTCCTGGAGCCCCTTCAGGCCCTGCCAGGGGCTCTCAGGTCTCCCTGGAACCTTCTCTTCTCCAGGATGAACATTCCCAGCTCTCCCAGCCTGGCTGATTTCCCCAATTCCCAATGAAATGAGTCCCTTTTTCCAGCCTCTCAGGTCAGAACCAGCCAAGCTCTCCCTCCATCGTTTCCCACCCTGTACAATTACCCACACCAGCAGCTTTGGGGTGCTGGATCCTCCATCCCTGAGAGGTTCCAAATCAGGCACTGGTGATTCCCTGAAAGATTCTGGAGTAATGGATTTGAGGAGGAAATTGCTGGGTGAAGAATTCACCGGGTGAATTCCAGGGATGGCGATTCCACCACTTCCTTGGGCAGCCCCTAAAACAACCCTAAAACCACCAAAAATCCTGATCCCAAGCTGGCCCTTGTTACAAGCCTCAAAAAAAAAGAGCAGGGAATAGGAAAGTTATCATCTGGATAAGGATTTAATCCCATCACACGTCCAGATGAGCAGGGAAGGAAAAACCTGGTTGCTCCCAATGGGGGGGAAAGTTTGTGACGGTCCCACCCTCCAGCCTCAATTTTCCTCTCCCATCCCAACCTCTGGCACTCGGGACACGTAAATCCTGCTGGAATGACGCGGCAATAACGGCCTAACAGGGAATATCAGCGAGATGGACTGGATAATTCAGCAGCAACTCTGGATCTCCCGTCCTACCGAGCTGTTATTAAAGGCATTTTTTTTTAAAGGGATTTTAATTTACTCCTCCGAATGGATTCCCATCCAGTCCCTGACAGTGGATGTTGTCAGGGACATTAAGGAGGTGATAAAATAGCGGGAGTTTCCCCGCTGCTTTTAATGCTCTCCACACACCCGGGGAAAGTCGTTAAGCTCTTCCTTCCCCTTTAATCCCCCCTTTCCAGTGTTTATCACTTCAAAAGGGCCACAACTCTCCCTTTTTTATTCACCCGCGGGCGTTTGGGCGAGGAAAAGCGGGCACTGATACTTCCCAAATATTCCCCCCCCAAAATATTCCCTACAAGGGGCTCTTCTGCGGGTTTTCCCGGGGCTCTCCCGATCGCGGGGAGGTGACGGGTTGCGTGGCGAGGGGTTTTTCCCACCCCTTTTCAGTCCCTGCCCTGCTCTGGGACGTCATCGTTGGCGGGAGCCTCACGGGGCAACCCCGCGGGATAAAGGGATGCTCCGTCATCCATCCCGCACCTCGTCTCGGGAGAACAAAACCCACCCGGATTGTTTTTTTTGCATTTCAAACGCAGCTCTCCCTTAAAAACGTCTGGCTGGAGAGAGGGGGAAGTGACGGAGGGGGGGAAAAACAAAAGGATTTGGGAAATTAATTCAGCTGATGAGAGGAGGGACGAGCAGCAACAGCCACCTCTCAACTCCCCCCGTAAATAGACCCACAGATGAATTCCAAGCTGTTCTGGGAGGCGGGTGGCACCCGGGATCGCTCCCGTTGTTGTCCCCTTGCCCCTGGGAGAGCGCTTGGAGGAGAAAATGGATCTCCAACGTGAAGATGCTGCAATTCACGGCACTAATTTTCCCTCAGGTCCACCCAGGAGCAGCTCAATTAACCACCAGGTTACTGCTCAGTCACTGCTTGGCTTGGCTTTGTGGTTTGTTCCTGGGGAATAAACATTTTAGGAGGAACATTTCCCTTCTCTCCCAGGAAAAGCAGGGCCAGGAGTGATGGGGAACAGGCATCAAACGGGACAATCAGCCCATCTGGAGCCTGCACAGGGCAGGAAGCAGCTGGACACTTTGGGATGGGCACTCAGCAAAATAAATGGGAATTTTTGGGGGGAGCAAAGAGTCATTTAAAACCTCGAGTGGTTAAAAGGGGCCAATCCATATTTATGGATTTATGGATTATCCTCCCACTCCAGCAGCACAAAGCAGGCTGAGGATGTGGCTGAATTCCACCAGGAATTTCCTTCACTCCCCTCCAGCTGAAGAGATAACTGGAGGAATTTAAAGGCAGGGAGTGTTTTCTGACAAAAAAACAGGGGACAAAAAAGCCAGCTCGGGCGCTCAAGGTGAGGCTGAGCAGTTCAATCATCACAGAAATTAAGGATTCCTCAAAGCTCAACCCAAAGTCCTTCCAAAAACCTTCCACTCGTGGCCAGTACCAAGTTGGAAACGGTTTTTAATAATCCTGAGTCCTTTTTGGCTCAGCTAAAATCAATCTTGGCCTCTGAGATGGTCTGGTTGGTCCACTGTTAAGGAAAAAAAAAACAAAACCAAAACTGGTGAATTCCAGAGCGAGGCATAAAGTTTTTGGTCGAACCTTGGTCAAGAGACAACTGATGAAAATGTGCCAGCTGAGATGGGAGGAGGTGAAAGCAAAGCCTGAAGTTTAAGGGTGAAAGTAAAGCCTGAAGTTGCCTGAAGTATCAAAACCCGTGTTTGATTTACTCCTTACTCTACATAATAACAGCATAACAACAAAATAAAATAAAATAAAAATAAAATAAAATAAAATAATAATAACGCCCAGGTGTTCCTTCCACCCCACCCCAGGATATTCCATCCCAGAATATTGGGAGCTGGGAGGGATCTGGGATTTTATTCTGAGCTCTCCAGGCCACATAAAAAAGCAGCTGCACTTACACTTTAAAGCCAAATTTCACATGGAGATAAAAACAGTCTGGGAAGAGGCCGAGAAACATCCTCAGAAATCAGTATTTTAAAAGTAAGAAGAATAAAAATAATTAGTACATCCCATTCCCAAACTGGAATGTTTTATCAGTGAATTTTAAAAAAAAAAATTCCCCTATTTATTCCATAAATTCAGCTTCTCTGGTAATGCCAGGTTTTTCTTCAATCCCCACTCCGAAACACAGGAAATACATTAATTTTCTGGCTTTTAATATCGCTGGAATCTGATCCCATCGCAGTAATTTCCACACCTTCCACCGTCTCAAAGCTTCAGAGAGCGAGGGAAAAACTTTCCCCTCCTGCACAGGGAAGTTCACAGAAAGCAAAAAAAAATCACTGCTCAAAAGCAGAAAAATTGCCCAAAAAAAAAAATATAAATCACTGTTCTGGCAGCTTTGTGTGTGCAGGAGCAAAACTGGAATTTGATTTGATTTTTTTTTTTCCCAATCTAAAGGGTTTATTTACAGATTAGAAGCAAAGAGGGGAAACTCTGCCCCCAAAATTCCAATTCTGCAGCCCGAGCTCCGCCTGTCAGGGAGGGACAGACACAAAAATTAAAAAAAAAAAAATAAAAAAAATAAGAGCTTTACACCTTTCTTTTCAACAGTAGATTCATCTCCGTTTTGTTCTCCAGGAGGGTGGGGGTCATATTTTTAAAAATGCACTTTTAAAACGGGGATAATTAAACCTCTGAGAGGGGAGGGAGGCAGGAAAAAAAAGCAGGAATAAAAGGCATTTTCCAGGCTGGAGGTGCCTCATCCCTCTCTCCCTCAGCACACATCCCATCCCACTGTGTGTGTGTGTGTGGGGAATAATTATAAAATTGGTTATAAAATTATAAAATTATAAAATAATATTATATTAATATATAATGATATTATATATAATTATAGACAATAATTATATATAATAATATAATAAAATCATAATATTATAATAATATAATATTATAATTTAAATTATAAAATTGTAATTATAAAAATATAATTTATAATGATACAATTATAAAAATGAACCTTGGGTGGAAAAACCAGCACGCTGCGAAAGGGATCAGTCCCTGGAACATCCAAGCATTTTCCAACGGAGGATAGATTGATTGGTGCTGATAGGTCGATAAAGTAGCCATCAATTATTGACATTATTGAAAATGCCACCAAAGGCTCTTCTCATCCAGAGCTTGTGATCAGGGGAAAACAGTCCCAAAAATTGGGAATTAAAGAGTTATTCTCGCTGCACCGAACGGGCCCGGGCTTTACATGGATAAAAAACAAGGAAAATGGTGGGAATGGGAAGGAGCCCGGCAAGGACACGGGGAAGTTGCTGCTCCTGAAGCCATTTGTGACCCCAAACTCCACCAGTGCTGTGTGTGGAAAAAGCAAGGAATTCAACTTTCCTGGGGAAAAGACAGTTATGGAAGAACCAGCTTTCCCAGAGAAGGTGTGGATGAGCCATTTCTGGAAGTTCTGGATGTCCCTGGAAGTGTCCAAGGCCGGGTTGGAGCAACCTGGGCTGGTGGAAGGTGTCCCTGCCCAAGGTTGAGTTTTAAGGTCCCTTCCAACCCAAACTGGTTTAGGATTCAAGGGTTCAGTGCTGAAAAAATGAGGGTTACACAGATTTTGGGTGACTCCAGCACAAGATTCACCCACCCAGAGAATCACAAAATCATGGAATCAGGTTGGAAAAGCTCTCTGAGATCATCCAGTCCAGGCCCTGCTCCAACCCTGCCTTCGGGTCAAACGTGAGTCACGTCCGTGGGAGGTTCTGTGAAACCTGGACTTGGCTTTTCCAGCTCTGAAGAGGCAGAAAATGACTGAAAATGCTCTGGATGTGTCAAGCCACGCTCGATTTTTATAAAATAAATGGGAGCCCTGCCAGCACAGCTCGGCCTGAGGGCAGGAATTGCTTTCTCAGAGCTCCACCTGACTTTAAAGAGCTTTTAAAAGCTCCCACCAAAGGCAGTCACTGCACTAAATGGTCCCCCCCTCCTCAGAGGAAAAAATATCTGAAGAAATATTGAAAGCAAAAGGGAGGTTCAGGGAGGTAATTTTGTCTCTCCTTTTAAACTGAAAGAAAGGAGAATCAGCAAGAAATTCTGCAAGAAATGGGTGGGTTTGAACCTCTTGGCACGTTGAGGAAAAACTTGTTTATGGAAACATAAACAGGAGATAAAAACTCCTACAAAGCCCTTGGTTACAGACACCACCAAAAAAAATTGGAATATGAGGATCAGAACCACTTCCTTCAAATTCTCCTTGGCTACGAAAAACCCACTTGGATCAGCCCTGCCTGCTCCTTAACGGATTGGGAGCCTGGAATGACAACTGATTGCTTTCTCCTGATAAATAACAACATCCAGCGGCCATCAAAGCATGGAGCCATCGCTCATTAAAGCAATTTGCATATTTTTTGGAGACAGGGCAGTGGATTTGTAAGGCCAGTGTTGGCAGTGACCACCGAAATGATTTATCATCACCTCGACATGAACTGTCCAAGAACAGGCTGAGGAAGGTCCTTGTAGCCTCACTTAGGATCGAGTCAAACAATTCCAGCCTGGAATTTAACGCAGAATCACTCACAGACAAGTTAGTTTCAGTTTTTCAGTCCCTCTGAAAACATTATTTTACACTCTAAGGACGTGAAAATGGAGAAAGAGCCCAGGAAAATGCAACGTTTCCAGCGGGTGATTTTTTTTTTACAGGATAATCTTTGCAGGAATGGCTGAGGACACGATGGCAGAGGGTGCTGCAAACCCTCTTATCTCCAAATTAATTCAGTTCAAACAGGTGCTGATAATCACCCCACAGCAGCTTTATCAGCCTGAGCAGCGGGGGTTGATAAATTTTCCCCGTCCTGTTTTCCACTCCCCGCTCCCCACACTCCCATCCCACCCAGGAGGGTGACGAGGTTAAAGATTTCAGGCTCCTTCTGTCGATGCAGAAAGAGCCTTTTCACTCCTTTTAAAACTCCCTAAAATTCCTGCAGGGAGCTCTTTGGATGGTTTGGTTCTAAGGGGCAGCAGTTTTTTCTTCTCTTTGACAAAATTCCCCTTCTGCAGAACTCCTGACCAGGGACGTTGTGACCAAGATTAATTCCGGTTCCATCCACCAAGAGAAACAAATTCTAGGAACTCGGGGAGAAAATTCCAAGCTATTCTGACTCTTCAACCCCTCATGAACTTTAAGGATCTATATATTGATATTATAGAATATATTTTCCTGGCTACAAATGAGGCCAGAACCCACATTATTCCTTTAAGGGTCCCAAAAAAACCTCTGGGGTTTACAATTTCCATGGCCCTGCTCCAAAGTTGGCAAGTGAAGCATTCCCAGGTCTCAGCACCAGCACAGGCTGGGTTTGGGTTCTCACTCAGCTTAATTCTCATATAAGAAAGCAAAATAAAGGCAAAAAAAAATGAAATACATAATCACAGGATGGTTTGGGTTGGAAGGGACCTTGAAGGTCATCCAGGTCCATCCCCCTGCCATGGGCAGGGACACCTTCCACTCTCCCAGGTTGCTCCAACCTGGCCTTGGACACTCCCAGGGATCCAGGGGCAGCCACAGCTTCTCTGGGAAATCCAGTCCAGCCCCTCCCCACCCTCCCAGCCAGCAATTCCTTCCCAATCTCCCATCTAAATGGCACTGGGAAGCCATTCCCTGTGTCCTGTCCCTCCATCCCTTGTCCCCAGTCCCTCTCCAGCTCTCCTGGAGCCCCTTCAGGCCCTGCCAGGGGCTCTCAGGTCTCCCTGGATCCTTCCCTTCTCCAGGATGAACATTCCCAGCCAGGTCCCTCAGCCCTACCTGCAGCAGAGGCCTCTGCACCCCCAGGACCTTCATGGTGTCGGCGTTGGCCAAGATCTTGAGAGGATCCGACGCTTTGGTGACGCCTTCGATCTCCTTGTTGATCTCGGCCAGGACCTGGTTGAGGAAGATGTTCTTGATGTACATGGTGAGGAACTCCCTGAGGGGGCACTGCTTGGCTGGGCCCAGCTCCATGGCCAGCTCGATCTCCTGGATAAACCTGGAAAACAGAAGGTGGGACAGGGAATTGGGAATAAATCCCCGAGGGGGGTTCCGAAGGTGTCAGTGGGGCCTCGGCCACTCCTGCACCCCAAAGAGGGAGGGAATGGCTGTGGATTGTGCCAAATTGAGGGAAAAAGGTCCACAGGGTGAGACAAAGGCTCAGCTGCTGGAGGAGGAGAGATAAAAAGAGGGAAAATCCACGCCCCAGACACCGTTTGTGGTGATTTGCTCAGAAAACGTGGATTGCTCTGTTTGAGACATGCTGGAATGATGCCTTTCTAAAATTAACACCCCCCCAAAAAAAAATAACAGTTCAGGATGCCAGGAATCCCTTGGAAAAGACAAACTTCCTCCTGGGATTGGTCACTCCATTCCCACCAGGAACAACAGAACATTCCAGCTGGAAACAACATGGAAAACAAACCCAACCCGATGCAGATGGATTATGCTGTCAGCAAGCTGCACTCTGCATGTCTGTATTGGGATATTGGGATATATCTTTATCATCCTTCGCTGTTCCACCCAAGGATCCCGTTCCTCCTTGCACAGACGATCCCAGGAATGTTTTGAGGCCAAATCTTCGCCCCCTCCCGCCAAATCTCTTGCATTTCTGCGGCGCCATCCGCTTAGAGCTCCTGGAAAATCGCCTCTCCCTCCCTTCAGCTGCATCTGAGGCAGGGAAAGCACCTTCCTTTTTAGGTTCTGTGCCTCAAAACCATCAGGGGTTGATGGGCAGGAGCCAGAACGGACCTTGCTGTCCAAAGGGAGGTTTGGGTTGGACGGCAGGAAAAATTCCTCCAGTGGAAGGTGCAGTGGTGGAGTCACAATCCCCGAAGGTGGAGGTGGATGTGGCACTTGGGGAGGTGGTTTTGTGGTGACTCAAAGGTCTCTGAGGCCTTTTCCAACCTGAACAATACCTTGTTCTCTCCCTCACCCCAATTTCCCAAATATTCCCACGGGATCTGCTGAGTTGTCCGCAATTTTCTCCCTCCCCACTCCCAAACTCCAGCGGGGAGGCAACTTCCCCTCAGAGCCCTGACTGAGGAGCTCCTGCCTATCCTCAGGGATCAAATCTGAGCAATCAGCTCCCCTAAATCCTCTGCCCTGGTGATCCCAACAGTCTGACTCCAACTCGAATCCACGGGGGATCCACCTGCAGCTCCGCCGGGAGATGGTTTCTCCAAGGAGAGCTGCGGGATGGAGGGGAACACCAAGCCCTGGCAGCTTCATTCCCTGGATTTCACCTCTGGGAATGTCCCTGCTCTGAAGGACACCAAGATGTCCCACGAGGGAGGAATTCCTGAAAAAAAAGCAGCCAGGGATTAAAAAAAAAAAAACACACACACACAAAAAAAATTAGGAATTTGCATCTTATCCTGAATTCAGAACCCAAAATCGAGGCACCAGTTTTGTAACTTGGTTTTCTCCTCCCAGAAAAAGCACTGGAGGTGATTTGTGGCTGCAATTAAACATTCCCCTCAGACAGCAAAAGGAAGTGTCTTTGGGTAAATGACAGTCATTTGGATTTAAAAAAAAAGGGGAAAAAAAACAACAAACCAAAAAAAAAAAAAAGCCCATCAGTGGAGAAACTTCAATTCATTCCAACTCCCAACTTAATTGGCTGTGAGGACTCTCTTACCTAGGCTGGAAGTGGGGGATGAAAAGCATAAAAACCTTAAAAAGAAAAAAAAAAGAAAGAAGAAAAAAAAAGCTGAATGGTTTGATTTCAAAACCTCCCAAGTCTTGCTTTGCCAGGGCTTTCTTCTGGCTCCTTGTTATCAGGTGCCTTCTAAAACATCATTAAAAGGCACTGAGGGTGCAGAACATCAACCACTCCTCTCCCTAATGATGATGATAATTTCATCTGAAATCCCCTTTTCCTCCAACCAGTGAATGACAGGGGGGAAAAAAAAATGCTGAATACAATAAATACAATTAAAGACATTAAAAAAAAATTTAAAAAATCACTTGCTGGTTACTGCAGATCCATCAAACAGGTACTGAACTAACAAACCCCACCTTATTTTGCATAAAACTTTGACTACAGGGAACTGTTTTGGTACGTTATTTTATTGGGGTGCTGATAAATGTCGTGGCCAAATGCACCTCAGTAAATCTGATGCCCTACAAAGTCAGCCCAAGAGGGGGGAATAAAGGTTTGAGATCATCTCTAAGTGACCCAAAATGTGATTAAAATTGTAATCATCACCCCAAAAAAACCCCCCAGTGTGAACAGGTCTGGGAGACTCAACAGAGATTTCAGTACCTTGAAGTGCATTTTAACCATCAGACCCCCCCAAAAAATCAGCAGATCTCAGAGGAGAAAGGTTCAATTCCTGCTATTTTGAAATATTATACAGCCCAGGAAACATCCAGGAAGGGCAACAACTACAGAAAATGGCTGCTGTTAACAGAAAACACCGAATTTGGGGTTTTTTCCACTCAAATATTTAAGGTTTCAGCTGCACAAGTCGCTGCCGGACTCGTGCCCACAACGCCGAGCTGAGCTCAATGTTTAGGACAAAGGAGCAGATTATCTCATCACTATAAAATCAGAAATCCTCAAGATGAAAAGAGCCCAGGGCTCCTTTATTTATTTATTTATTTATTTATTTTAACAGTAGCTGAAAAAAAAAACCCAAAAATGAAAGGATTTAAGGAAGGGATTTCTGCGTTGCAGCCGCCGAGCCAGGAGAGACACAAAAAAATCAGTATTTTGGTATTTTGCCGTCTCTGAGGCGCTGCAAACACCACAAACACCCCCAAAACCCACGAAATTATAATTTAGCCATCAGCTGATGCTAAAAATACCCCACCTGTCACCTGAAGGAACCGTCTCCAGGTGCAGTTTCTCTCGGTGTCTCCAGAGGGGAATGTTGGCTCACGTTGTACACACAAGATGTACAATCAGAATTAATTAAAAGATCTCCTTCCTCTCCCCCCCTTCTTGCTCCTTCTCCGACAGCAAATTTGGGGAAATCAGCAGCGTTTCCACCCACAGCCAGGAGGGATTTTTTCCCACGGGGGTGGGTCTGAAGGAGGAGCAGCCCCGGAATTTTTGGGACCCCTCTCGGGGGGAAAAGGGGTTTGGAAAGGACCAGGAGGGCAGAACTTGGGGAGTCGCTGGTGGGAAAGGGAGGGTGTGAAATGGGCACCAGGATCGCAGTCCTGGGAAAAAAACACCGGAAAATGAATTGTACAGGTCATGGAATGGGACTCGTTAACTGAAGAAAGGGGGTTAAGCTGAAAGAGGGGAGATTTAGATGGGATTTTGGGAGGGGATTCCTGGCTGGGAGGGTGGGGAGGGGCTGGACTGGATTTCCCAGAGAAGCTGTGGCTGCCCCTGGATCCCTGGGAGTGTCCAAGGCCGGGTTGGAGCAGCCTGGGATGGGACCTGGCTGATCTTTGCAGTCCCTCCCAACCCAAAGCATCCCCTCCCGTTCACCTCGCTCCACACCTCGGTATTTCAGATCAAACCTGACAGAAACCCCAGCTTTCTTCAGACCCTAAAGCCCCTCCACTGCAGCTTTTCACCCCCCCAAAAAACCCCCTCTGTGTGTCTGATCCAGTTTCCCAGAGGAAAAGCCTCCTGCCAGCCCGACCTACGCGGAGCCTTTCGAGAGCCGGAGTTGCACTTTCCATTCTGCTCACCCCGAGGCCTCTGAGTTCATCTGGAGAGCAAATATCTAAAGCAGTTTTTACTCCCCACCTGCCCTGAGCCTCCTTTTCATCCTCCAGAGCGGGGGCCGGGCTCTTCCCAACGGGAATCTCGGAAGCGGGAAAACGGTTTTGTCTCTTTCCTGATTCCTCGAGGAGCTTTTTTTGGGGGTTGTTGAGGAGCACACAGGCCGAGTTTCCCCAGTGCTGTGACAGGAAATGGGTGTTTGCAAAGCTAGAGGTGTTCAAAAATGTGGAAGGGGTGGGGTCATCACCAAAAACTCCCAACTGGGAACATCCAGGGAGGAGGAAAATGCAAAACGCTGCTCCATCAGCGACCGGGGGTGGCGGGGGGAGAGCAGAGCTGGGATGGGCAGCTCAACAGTCTCCACCTTCAAACATGGCTTGGCTGAGCCACCACTTCATCCTCTGGCACAGAAATTAATGGGTTTATGTGCCTTAATTTACCCAGGACTGAGCAAACACAGCTCCTCTTCCAGCCAATCCCTCCGCTCTTCCGAATCCCTCCTCTCCCATCCCTAAAACCTTACGTTTCTAGCCCAAAATGAAGCCCCCTGTCAAGCCAAGCCTATCAGCTGCCTCAAAGTACCAGGACTGCTTGGTGATGGTGATAATAATAATAATAATAACAATCCCAAATGACCAGTGACCTGAACTGCCCCCTGTGGATCCGTCCGTGTGATTCCAACCCGATCCCAACGGGAACGAACGCACCAACCACGGTCAATCATCAACCCCTGCCTCCAGAGACGTTCTGGGATATTTTATGTGAGCCCAGAGGGCACGAGTAACACTCCAAAAGCACGTTCTGCCCAGGGGATGAAGCCACACCCGGAGGGTCTCACCAAGTTTCTTCCACCCCCAGTTTGCTACGACAGCTTTGCCTCTCACCGCGCTCCAAGGGGAACCATCCATTTCTCTCTGCTTCTCTGGGCACTGTGGAAGGCAGAAACCACACCCAGGGCTGCTCAGGGAAAAGCATTTGAAAACTTTTAACCACTGTCCTTTTAAAACATTGAAATTCTAAATGAATCCCTGCCCGGTGCATGGAAATATCATGGGAGTAGGTTCCACTTACAAAATGATTGTAAAGCACATCGATAATGACGTTAAAAAGAACCATCGTGTGAAGTCACCCCGTTACACAAATAGGAAGTTCATCACCTTTTTAGCTGTTCCTATTATTAAATCCCATTTCCCTTTAATGTCCCATTACACATCCAGCTTGGTCACCACCACGGAAATGTAACGATGCCCCCCCCACGGCTTCACATTTGCTCCTGAGCTCAGCAGCTTGGCTAAAAACAAAAATAAATGAGCTTATTATTCAGATTTTTAAATGAATATTTATTGGTTGTTTAAATCTTTGTACTCCCACCCCGCAGCTCTCGGCCTGGCCCCCCCGTAAAAAGCAACATGTGCCGAAGATAAATCCTGAAAATGGCTCTGTTGGACGGGGGGCTGCAGTGACAGCTTTAGAAATGGGGCCCCAGCTTTATGCAAACTGGGATTTTATCAAATTGCAACCAGCTCCACCAGGGGTTACTCCAAAAAAAAACAAAACCACAACTGGGGTGAATAAACAGCCCATCTGGGGATGTCCACAGGGAGTTGAAATTCCTCCAGGGATTGGGGACTGCACCCCTGCCCTGGGCAGCTGTGCCAGGGCTGGACAACCCTTTCCAGGATGGAATTTTCCCCAAATCCCGTCTAAACGTCCCCTGGCACAGCTTGAGGCCGTTTCCCCTTGTCCTGTCCCTGTTCCCTGGGAGCAGAGCCCGAACCCCCCCCGGCTCCCCCCTCCTGGCAGGGACTTGCGGAGCCAGAAGGTCCCCCCTGAGCCTCCTTTTCTCCAGGATGAGCCCCCCCAGCTCCCTCAGGAGTTCTCCAGACCCTTCCCAGCTCCCTTCCCTCCAGCCCCTCCACGGCTCTCCTGGCTGAGGGACCCAAAACCGCCCCCAGAATTCCAGAAGAGCCTTCCCAGCCCACGGGGATCTCAAATTATTGATTACAAATCAAGCCACGTGACCTCAACCTGCGCTGATTGGTTCCAATCTAATCACACTCATTAAAAAGCTGAGCTTAATTAGGGCCCGCTAATACTGGTATTTAGAAAGGCCAGAAAGAGCGATCAAAGAAGCAGGCTCTGGTCATCAGTTAATTGACACCTTGGCTGCAGAGCCAGAGCTGCAGGAAAAGGAACAATGGGAAGTTTCCCACGTGCCCTTGGAGATGATTATTTCCAGCAGGGAAACACCCCCAGGATTTCAGGAGCCCCCCTCCCTGTTTCTGGGACAGGGCTTGAGAGAGGGTTCAGTGAAGGCTGGTTTTCCAAGGAGGGATGTTTGGAGAGTGTGTTTGAGGGAGGGGAGGGGGGAAACCAGGAACAGCTTCCAGAGGTTCCAGCAGGGATGAAAAGCAGGTCGTCTGAGCTGCCTGGGATCATCCACCTCATGTGGCATCCAGGGCCAGGCTGATGAGGAGAAGGGATCTGCAACGCCCCTGTGCTCCTGGAGGCAGCAAATCTGCACAAATTGGATGCTCCATGAAGGGTCTCATTCCTCTTCTCCAAAGAGCAGAGGACATTTCCTTAGAAGGCTTCAACAATTTCCCACACCAGCTCACAGTCCAGGCTGGAAGAGGCCAGGAAGATGTTCCTGAGGTTGGAGGGCCTTTCCACCCCAAAAAAAAGTGCCTGGTGCTGCTCACGGTGACTCTGCCCATTGTTCTCCCCCTACCACAAGCCAGTGCTTGGAAAAACAACAGGTCCCATCATTTCCCACGGCCTGTGGTCATGGGGCCTAAATTAATTTACAACTGTCCATCAAACCCCGGCAACGAGCTCTTCCCAATCCACATTCCCACAAACACAAGGTCAGGGCCTTTCTGCAGGGATGGCAAACCCCACAGATTGATTTATTTTTTTTTTTTTTTTGGCTTCCCAGGGTGTTTTTCCAACCTGGATTCCAAAAATCTCCCAGCAAATAAAGCCTGGTGTTTTGTGTTTTGATTCCTCCAGGGCCAGACACTCCTCAGAGCCCTGGGGGGGGAGGGGCTGGAACAGGTGGGAATAAATCCTGAGAATCCTGAAGATATTCACTAAAAATCTCAGAAAAAAACAGTATTTTTTTGCTGACATAAAACCCCTTCCTTTGTAAATTGTGCTCGGGTTGCTCACACCCTCTTCTCACAACTCCCAATTCCTTTCCATTACCTAAAAAAGGAAAAAATCTCAACCAGACCCTTGGATTTTTTTTCCCCTTTAACATCAGCACCCAGCCCCAGTAAAATAATACCTCAAGATCAGCCTCTTCTCACTTCTCTCTTTATATATATATTTATTTTTTTTCCCCATACCCAGGCACTTATCAATAAAATCATAATTGCACCGACAGCAGGAGCAGCAAAAAGTGCAACAGCAGATGGGCCCGTTGAATAAACCCCAGAATCTGCCAATTCGAGGAATTCCCTGATTTAGAAACATTTTTTTTCCCATCACAAATGCCCGTTATTTGAGGCAGGAGCTGCAGATCAGCTTATCTTTCCGAGCAGCACAGTTTTCAGGGAGGGTATTAAAGAGGTACTCGTGGAACGTGGTGATGTGGGACCCCTGAGAAGGGGAAGGAGGAGATAAGATCCAAAATACGGGATACACAGAGCAAGAGAAGCAAATTCCACAAGTGCTTAACAGTGTTTAGCAAAAGTAGATAAAGTTGGAGGACGTGCAGAGCTGATAAAAAAAAATATATATATATAAATAACTGCAGAAATTTAAGGTCCAGGTAAGGAAATCAGCCTAAAGTGTGAGTTCTGGACCCCTGGAGGACCTCTCAGATTCCTAAAGGAAAAAAAAACACCTAGATTTGGTCAGAGGTTTTAATTAAAGCAAGAGAAAAGAAAACCTTCTGTGTTCCTTTAACCATTGAAATCATCCCTATCTTAGGATCCCAGGATGGAATATGGAATTTATATCAACAGGAGACGAACTCAGCATTAAAAATGGACTGAGAGCTTGATCTCAATCCCAAAATATCCTCATCACTCCCTGGATTTACAAAGTTCGTGTCTGAACAGAGAGAGAAAAATCAATTAAAAATAACAATATCCCTTCTGTTTTATCCCTCCTTTCAGCTCCTCTTCCCAGGACCTCAAAGGAGTGAGGATCCCAAAATCGAGTTGATGAGAAAGAAGGATGGTCGAAGTCAGGGAGGGTTTCCCTGGCTGGAAAATTTGGGGATCAAATCCTTTCCAAAACGTCCTGTGGGGTTAATGACCGGGAGGAAAACAAAGGGATGAAATCCCACACAGCACAGGATGCCCAAAATTTAAAAATTTAAACAAAACAAAACAAAACAAGCAAAGGCAGAAGGAGGGAAGATCCAGCACTTGCAGCAATTTCCTGTTTATGTTATTTGGATTTAAGAAAAAAAAAACACAAAACCAAAAACAAACAAAAAAACCCCAAAACAAACAAACAAAACAAAACAAAACACACAAAGAGGGTTGTAAATTCGAGCACCCACAGTCACCGTGCAAAGGTCAGCAGCACTGGGCAAACTACCAAAAAATGTCCATTTGTAGGTGAGAACATGGGAATATTTTGCATGAAAACTATTAAAACCCCATCAATTTATAGTCAAGAACATGGGAATATTTTGCATTAAAGCTTTTTTGCCAGTCCACTAAAAGTGGACACCGGGCATGAATTTCGGGGCGGCCCAAAAAGCAGGAGCTCTTGGATCTGCAAACAAAGAAAAGCAGGATGCTTTTTGGGATGGATATTTCAACTCCACAGGTAATTATCCACTGTCAGTGCTCGCTGATGCCTGAGTTGGACTCTCAGGGCTGTAGGACTGGGATTTGGTTGATGGGTTTATTATCCCTTAATGACATCAGACCTCGTGGAGCGGTGGGAGACACCCCAGGGCTCTGGGGACACCCCTTGTTGGAGGACACAAAACCGCCTCAACTCCCACCCAGGGGCAGGGCCTGGCCAGGAAATCCTAATTAAGGGCCACGACAATCTACTCAGAAGCCTCTGAAAGCAGCCAAATAGGAAGCAAAATCCTGTCAGCATTTTGTTAAAATCCACCCTGAAATCAGTCTGACACGACAGGAACCCGATTGCAGGTTAATAAGGGAAGCAATTACAGCAGAGGGTTGGGTTTGGGTTTGTTTTTTTTTGGTGCAAAAAGACACAAAGTTTGTCACCATCACTGCCCCTGAAGCCACAATTCCAAACGTTCCTCAGCCATAATTGTGGGGTTTGGGGGTGTCTCGAGCTGAGAGGTCCCACTTGGTGAATTCTCCTGCCCCAAGGAGAGAAGTTCCAGCTCAACACCTTCCAGACCCACTGGTGGTTTTTCCTGTCACTCTTTCAAAAGTGATTAAAGATACTCATATTTAATCTTTATGATTATTTATGTCCTCACCAAACCAACCAAGAACCTCCCCCGCTCTGGGGCTCCTCCGCTTTTTTTAATATCTATTATATATATATATATTTATATATTTACACATTTCTATGTGTTTATATATTTTTACAGAATGACATTTATATATATTTATCTTCTTTAAGAGCTTCAACAGAACCAAGTAAAGGGTTTTCTCTCTGTAAAAATCCGCTCAGAAAGAGACACAACACTCGATGTGAAGCAGTCAAAGCTGCTCAGGAGAGCCTTGAAACCATCCCAGAAGGGGTGATGCTGTTTAGAGTAGATGAGGAAGAGGAAGGGAAGATGAAGGGAGGGGATTTTTGGGAGCTCCCACTCCAGTTTGGGAGGTGTGTCAGGGTGGTGCTGTGGGAGGGATGGGTTGGGAAGCGGGGGGAGCAGATGAGGGGATGCCTCAAAACATCACAACTAAAATCAGAATCTTGTAATCAGATGAGAGGATAAACTTGTCAAGCTCAGGCAACTCAAGTGTGCAAAATACTCTTAAAGGCTTTTTGCCTTTTAATACTGAAAAAGAACCCAGAGAGTTGCTGCTCCCACTTGGAGGCATCAGCATCCCCACATCCTGATCCCAGCACGCGGGAAAGGCTCCCCCAAGTGTCAAATCCACCCCCTCAGCCATTCCCGGCTGATCGGGATCCCGTTTAGGGCCGCGATGGGGGGAGGGATCCCCCGTGTCCTTCCCTCTCGCAGCATCGGGACTGACAGGCTGTGATTGCTGCTGACAGCCCCTAATTAACCGTCATTAGGAAACACGTGCCAGAGCCCCAAGCCTGGGCTGGATCTGCCGTCTGATTTAGCTCCGGAATGTTAAAAACCCTCCCTCTTATTAAACATCCCTTACCTCTCCCCGTCCCTCAGCTCCTAAACCCTCAGGATTTGGAGTAAATGATGGATTAAAACTCTTCCTTTTCTCCCCCCTCGCTGCAGGGGGAAGGATTAGAGCCCCGAACAGGACGTGGAAGTGGGAGCTGTCGGCAGAACCACTAGGTGACTGATGAAACAATTACATTTAACCAGCCACGACAACTCAGTCTCGCTGCCGAGTCAGGCCTCGTTCCTCTCTTATTGGTGTTAATTAGAGCCAGCATTAATTAACCCAGCTCTGGTCCTGCAAGTGTCACGTTCAGGGGAGGGAGCTGGAGGGAAACTTCTCCATGGAATTCCCTGAGATGCTCCTCCCGTGGGAAGGCAAAGGCACTGCCTCAGGATTGGAAGTGGTTCCTGAAATTCCCACCCACAGGCATTTCCAAGAAATTTTGACTCGGTGGCAAAGTTAAAATAACTACAGATGGTGGAGATCGAAGGAGAACAGATATTCCTGAGTGAACTCCAGGAGTGTTGGCATTCCCTGCCCCTTCCACTGCCGGGATTACGAAGACACCCCCACGCTCGCCAATATTCTGCTCCCCCACCCATAAAACTCTCATTAACAGCCACTTTTTCCCCTTGAAAAAACGCACAGAAACATTCCTGACCCTTCCCGGGATGAGGACAAACCCTCTCCGTGTCCCTCCACAATCCCGCTCGTGTTTGTATTTCCCTCCAGGAGAGTCATTCCCTCCATCTGCCGCCTCGATTGGCTCCTCCTTCCTCTCCTTCCCGGGATTCCCAACTTAAAACACTCCCAGCTGTGGTTCAGTGATCCCCAAACACCAGATCTTGCGGTTTTGATCAGCAGCTCAAAATAAAATAAATAAATAATAATAATAAAAAAAGGCACCAAACAACCTGCAGAAGTCAAAGCTGCAAAGGCAGAGCAGGGAATTCCCCAGGAAGAGAGGGGGATGATCCATATGGACGTGGGTGTTTGTACCCACACAAACCCTCCTGGTGTTGAGCAGCATCAGCTCCTTTCTCAGGGACAACATTTGGGTTATTAATTCCCTCCTGGAACACCAGTCAAGCTATTTCTGTTATCACTTTCCTCGCTATTTTAGGGGATTAAACAGGAATTCACCCCCCAAAATCAGAGCTGGTGGGCACAGCATTGGGCAATATTTTTGTAGCACTCTGCTTTTTTTAAATAAAGTAATTAAGAGCTTGGTGAAAGGTCAGAAGTTCCACGGGGTTATATTTTGCTTTCTGGCATCAGAAACCAGCTCCTTCTTCCTTGGCTTGAGCACCCATTAAAAACGCAACAGATCACGGGAAGTTTGGGTTCATCCCCGCTGAATTTCATCTCCCCCCCCTGCATTTCCATTCCCCTTTCTTACAGGAAGCCCCCAGGACCAGGAATTCGGTTTAACTGGAAATTCTTGGCTCCTCAGCCAAGGATTGCGCTGCTGATTGTGTGAAGCAAGTAACAATTAGCACGAGTGCACACAGCCCTAATTAGCGGGGCGTTTAATTAAACAAAAGGCAGAGCAAAGAGGTTTTGCCCTGTCTTGGCCACGTGGGCTTTGCTTTCGGAATGTTGGTTGTTTGGTCGATTGTTTTTTTTTTACAGAGTGATTATGAAGCAATTTCGGGTCCAGGAGCAGCAGACCAGGCTCTGAACACGCCCGGAGAGCCTTCCAAAAAAAAAAAAGCACATCAGGAATGATTTCCCTGGCTGTGGAATTCCCTGAGTCGTTCCATCTCACCTCTGTTTTTTTATCACGTGATAAAAACGGACACAAAAACTTTCTGACAGCCCTGGCTTTCAGGAGTACGAAGGAAAATTCCTGTTTTCCCCTAAATTAACAAAATATAAAAGCCAGATTCGTCATCACTGAGCTTTTTGTCTCGTCCTGGCAGCCTGGGAGATGCAAAGTGATGTCAAAGAAGGGCTGAGGTTCAGCCCAGGGAAGAAGTTCTTCCTCACGTTCAGGTGGAACTTCCTCGTGTGGATCATTCCTCGATCCCTCCTGGCCTGCACGTGCCAAGTCCACCCGTGGAGAACTTGGATTTTCCCAGCGTTTCCCCCACCCCGTGACAGTCTGAAAAGTTTCCATGAAAAAGGATCCTACAAACCCTCTCCCAAGGTACAATCAGAGCTTCACCAAAAAGGGTCTCCAACCACCCCAAAATGCCCTCGACAGGACCCTCCCCAAGGCAAGCCATGATTAACTGGAAGGGGTTGATGGACATCAGCACAGACCCTCCACAAAGCACAACAGATTCCTCGGGTAGTAAAAATCCCATTTTCTCCATCAGTTTCAGCCTCGATTTTTTTCACAGCTCGTTGTGATTTGCTCCTAAATAATTTATAAATCACAGGAATGAGGGGGTTTTGCCTCGTTTTTGTCTCTGTTCAAGTGTTCCTGGCCGCAATACAGAGATTTTTAATCGATAAAAAGAGAGGAAGAAGATGAGGAAATTCTGATTCCAAACTGATCAGCACACTCCCCCCAAAAAGTTGGAATGAATTCCAGGGAATTCAGCATCCCTGGGAGGTCACCAAGACTGTGAAGGGAAACACCTCCCAGCCCAAACACTCACTAATATATAATATAAACACTCACTAATATATAATATAAACACTCACTAATATATAATATTAAACACCATCCTCTTGTACTGGAGTTTGGAAGGGCAGCAGGGAGAGTGTTATTAGTAAATTATATATATATATATATATAAAAAGACATAAATATATAGACATATATATATACACAAATATAAATTAATTATATATAAGTTATATACATTATAGATTGTTGATATATATTTATAATAATATATAACATATAATAATATATAATAATAATATATAATTAATCTATAATACATGTATAAATTAATGATATATAAATTATATATTCTTGTTGATATGTTATATAAATAATATATAATATGCAATTACACTATATAATATGTAATATATTATATAATGTATATTATAGATTATTATATATACGATATAACTTATATAATATATTATATATTATATACAGAATAATTGCATAATTGTATGAAGAAGTAAAGAAATAAATAAAAATATCTAACTACCTTAACTTTGGGGTATCTCACTATCAATGGTCCTGCTGAACAAGGTGTGCCCAGGATTTCCTAAGGACAAGGGAATTCCTACCGGGCCAGAAGGCAGCTCCTTTTTAATGCTCTTTTTCTGGGAAGCAGCTGAGGGGGCTGTGCCATCACACCCACCCCACAGGGGAAAGTGGTTTGGAAGTCATCAGGAACTGCAGGGATGGGGCAAGGACTGAGAGGTACAAACTGAACGAGGAGGAATTTAGGTTGGATATAAAGAACAATTTCTTCCCTGGGAGGGTGGGGAGGTTCTGGTGCAGATTTCCCAGAGAAGCTGTGGCTGCCCCTGGATCCCTGGGAGTGTCCAAGGCCAGCTTGGAGCAACCTGGGCTCGTGGAAATTGTCCCTGCCCGTGGAACAGGATGGTCCTTGAGGACCCTCCCATCCCAAACCATCCCATGACTCCTTTCCCTCCCTGGGTAAATTGTGACCAAGGTGAGCAGAGAGGAGAAGTTCACTGGGTAAAAACACCTTCCTAAATCCCCAAAAGCTCAAACAGGACAAGGGAACAACAACACGAACTCCTTCACACATCAAAGGGGAATCACCCTGAAAGGGTCTCAACCCCGTCCTCGCTAAAGCCAAGAGCACAACAAAGCCGAGCTTCAGCCTGGCCGCTAAAAGGAGAGGGAAAACAGCGGGATCATGAGGCTTTCAAACCTCATTTGCATCAACTCGCTGCTCCAGAGGGAGGGAAGAGCCGGGAAGCTCTAATAGGGACAAAGCAGCTCCATCAGCACCGCCCTGTTGGGATGTGAATCCCCCCCCCGCCTCCCCTTCCCCCGCGGGGTCACAAAAAAGGCTCCTCTGGGAAGGTTTGCACGGAAGAAACTCCAGTGGCTGAAGAAAACAGCAGGGACTGGCATTTCCCATCCCTGGAAGGGTGAATCCATCCCTGGATGGATTAACTAAAGAGTTAAGAGTTAATTAATGAAGAGTTAATCCATCCCTGGAAGTGGGATTAGGATGGGGCTTGGAGCAACCCAGGCTAAGTGGCAGGTGCTGGGGTTGGAAGGAGGTGATCCTAAACTTCCCATTCCAATCCCAACCCTTTTCAGGGATCCCATGGAAAGTCTTTTTGCTCCTCCAGACGCCCAGGAAGCCAAACCTCACACCAGGAAAGTGTTCAAAAGGCCCAGAACAAAGCTCAGGTCACATTTAGGCAGCACCTTGGCCTTAAAAACCTCAGGCTTTCATCTCCTGGTTTCTCCAAGTGGAGGTTAATTCCCCGTGGGAACCCCCATGGATGAAGCCTCAGGCAAGAAAAAGCACAAGGAATTCCCGATTTTTTGCCCTGAAGGTCTTTTAACAACGGGCTCAGAATGCGACTCGATTTCATCTTCATGTGCTCCCAGAAACACAAAAGCCTCTTCCTTCAATTCTCAGCCCAGGAAATGCAAACTGAGAGAGGAACAACCTTTAAACTCAGCCCTTATGGCCAAACATGATCCTAAAGGGAAGGGGGAGAAGCTTGTGGGATCCTGGATCAAAATGCTGAAAAAATACCGACCCAACATTTCTTTGGAGGCCACCAACAGTTTGTTAACTTTTGCACTAAAAAAAATATATATAATTATAATTTTATATATTATATATTATAATAATATATCTTATATATAATATATATGATATAATATAATATATAATATATATTGCATATAATAATTACATTATACCTATTTATTATATTATATAATTATATATATAATATACAGATAATTATCAGCAGAGGGAGAAGGGACCATCTCTTTCCCCTCATTAAAAAGCACCTACAGATGCTTTGCTCTGGCTGATTATTCACGTTTCCAGGTTCCAGGCCACAAATTAAAAGGGGAAAACTGAGGGGTGCAATGATGTGACAACCTTCCAAATCCCAGGGAAGCGGCTGCAACCCCCCCAGTGCCACCTCTGAAGGGTTGGGGATGTTCATGCTCTGAGCCTGGGGGAGAGAAAGGGGAGGGTGGGACGGGGCTCTCCACCACCAGAAGGTGGGAAAATTGAGATTTTTTAAAAAAAAAAAAATCTTCTGCACATTTGGGAAAAAAAAAAAAGGGGGGGGGGGAAAATAAAGTTCAATTTTAGATTTACCTCCTCCACCCACACCAAGCTCTGACAGCTCTCTGGTGGTGATGGTTGGGGGGAGGTTTGCAGGTCCTGGTGCTTTCACAGCTGGGTCTACCAGGACTCCCCTCAGCAACACGGAATTCCAACACTTCCCACGGGAGAAGAAGAGATTTTGGGGATGGGGGGGGTAAAAGAAAGTGTGACAGATTCAGCTTTGAAAAAAAAAACAACCAATAAAAA
>NW_020957298.1:17327-18898 GCF_003031625.1 Empidonax traillii | reverse complement strand
GGTGATGGTTGGGGGGAGGTTTGCAGGTCCTGGTGCTTTCACAGCTGGGTCTACCAGGACTCCCCTCAGCAACACGGAATTCCAACACTTCCCACGGGAGAAGAAGAGATTTTGGGGATGGGGGGGGTAAAAGAAAGTGTGACAGATTCAGCTTTGAAAAAAAAAACAACCAATAAAAAAACCCAACCAACCATCCCTTCTCCCTTTTTAGTGGCTGTGGGAAGATGTCTGGATAATAAAGAGGAGGCACAAGCCCCATTTCCATGGCTTTGGAATGATGGGGAAAAGGATAAAAGAATCAGCTCAGCCTGCTCCTCTCCAGCAGATGATGCTCTTACAGCTTGTTTGGAAAACGAGATTCCAGGACCTGAGTCCAGAGGAGGCCCCAGAGCTGCTCCCAGGGCTGGAATTGGATGATCTTTGAGGTCCCTTCCACCCTGAACCATTCTGGGATGTTTTTACCCCTTTAATTATGAGTTCCACACGAACATGGCATGGTCTTCCACCCTCCCAGGCTGTTCCTCCTGATGTTCTTTGACATCAGGATCCAGCACTTCCAAAAGGGAGAGCGACAGGACAAGGAGGAATCTCCATCAACTGCCAGAGGGGCAGGGTTAGATGGGATACTGGGAAAGAATTCCTTTTCTTGAGGAAAGGGAGGAAGCTGAAGTAATTACTGCAAAAATCACCAGCAGCAGCTTCGGCCTCGTTACCACCAGGGCCTTTGGAATTTTTGCTTCCTTATTGATTGCGTGCTGTGAATGCAGCGAGTATTGACTGAGCCCTGAGATAAGGACGGCAGGCAGGGGGAAAGACAAAGTGCAATTCAGGCACCCAATATCCTGGTGAACACTTGTGGTTCAAAGAAAACCAAAAAAAAAACCAAAAAAAAAAGGAAAAGGGAAAAGGAACAGGCAACGTGCCTTCCAGACTGGCTTGGGAGCAACGTCCTTGCCCAGTGGAAATGAGGGTTTTATCTCCTGCGTTGCCAGGGGGGGTTGTGTTTCATTCCAGGGTCACAGAAACGTGGAATGGTTTGGGTTGGAAGGGATATGAAAGATCATCCAGTCCTTCCTCCTGCCACGGGCAGGGACACCTTCCACTATCCCAGGCTGATCCAACCTGGCCTTGGACACTCCCAGGGATCCAGGGGCAGCCACAGCTTCTCTGGCAAATCCAGTCCAGCCCCTCCCCACCCCCATCCGGGAGGAGGATGGCAACACGTGCATTCGTAAATACCTTAATCATTAATTACCATCAACCTCATCGCTACAATAACCCCCTGTTTAAAACCGCTGGAGAAGAAAGTAACCTTCAGCTTCGAGGAGCGTTAAAACCAGAGCAACCTGCGAGGGAACCGAGACTGAACAGAGGGAGAGGGAAAAGAGCAACACTTGAAATAATCCCCGGAAACCTGTAATTGAGGCTGACACGAACCCTCCTCTGCCCCGGGGAATCAATCAGTGCCCCCCCCCCGGGTCTCCATGGCAAAGCCATTACCGAGACAAAGCCGCCTCTGCCTCCAAGAGGCACCGATTTGGGCCAATTTGGGGCTGTGATATTATGCGCCA